>NC_090193.1:1362500-1557500 GCF_024679245.1 Pseudorasbora parva | reverse complement strand
AAGCAAATATATATATATATATATATATATATATATATATATATATATATATATATATATATATATATATATATATATATATATATATATATATATATATATATATATATATATATATATATATATATATATATTAGGGATGCCACAATACTCAATATAATCTTGAACCGTTCGGTACGGCATTCACGGTTCAATACGCGCTGGTGGATTGCATTTTTTTTTCCGGTTTTGCATTTAATTAATTATTTCCATTTCTCTCCGTTTGAAATATTCCTCTCAGTTTATTTCGGCTCTGTTTGAGTGAGCCTGTGAGTCCACGCGCTGATATGAGCAAATATCCAATCATATGCACTAAAGTTAGGCGGTGTTAGCCGCGTTTTAAAGCCTTGCCGGTTAAACATTTCATTAGTGGCTTATTCACTGTTTTGTATTGAGCGCGCACGCGTCTGTCAAACACACAATTACTGGACAGTCTTACTGCGCTAATAGTGTCAAACACACACAAGGTTAACATATGAACACAGTCGGTTATGTCTAAAGTGAAAGTAAAATCGCGTGTCTGTATGAGCTTTCAGCAGGTCTTCAATTGACAGCAGCGCAGCCTAGTGAACACGTTGTTCTTAAAGGGACAGTTCACCTCTAAAATGATGTTAATAAAAATAAAATAAAACACCTTAAATACAGTAGCTTTTACTAAATGTTGTATATTGAAGGATATGTAATTTAAATTTTAGCCTACATTTATTCATTCAAATTCATAATTAAATGCTACTGTACATCTCGAGCTGCCACTGTAAATCTTTACATACATTTATTTTATATTACACAATACACTAGGAATGCGTACAAGGGTTTTTTAAAGTAAAGTTTTAAGCTTAAGTAAGGGTTTTCAAGTCTTTAAGTAAAATAAAGAAAGAGTATTGCAATAAAAACATTTTCTCCAGAACCTTTTTCTGTTCCTGTCGCCTAAGAATAGAATCACAAAAAAACCCGACCCGAACCAAAAAACCGTGGTTAAAAACCGAGGTGTGAATTGAACCATGGACTAACTATTGTTGCATCCCTAATATATATGTTTTTCTTTTTTACTATAAGGAAAATGACTAAAATAGTAACTCACAGTGACTTGGATAAATTGGATAATCTGATTACTAGTTTGGAAATAGTAACGCTTTAGATTACTTGTTACTGGAAAAAAATAGTCAGATTAGAGTAACGGGTTACTAAATTACTGGCATCACTGTTTGGCAGATACTTTTATCCAAAGCTAAATGTATTGCCTTAAAAGGTTTTACGAGTTCACACTTTCCCTGAGAATCAAACCCTTGCCCATGGAGTTGCCAGCGGCACTGATGCTCTGCTGTTCGAGATGGAGGAGATTTGTTCACAGTAACAAACAAACATGCTTTTCTTATTTAGTTTTTACAGTCTAAATGTGACCCTGGACCAACAAAAAAAAAAAAAACTATCTGGGTCATATGAGTAATTTTTTTCTTTTTCTTGGAGATGTATCACCTGAAAGCTGAATAAATAAGCATCATTGGTGTGTGGTTTCTTAGGATAGGCCAATATTTGGCTCAGATAAAATCTGGAATCTGAGAGTGCAAAAAAATAAAATAAAAACTCCTTTAAAGTTGTCCAAATTAAATCCTTAGCAATGCATATTACTACTAATAATACATTTATGATATATTTACGGTAGGACATTTACAAAATATCTGGGACATGATCTTAATATCCTAATGATTTTGGCATAAAAGTAAAATGGATCATTTTGACCCTTATAATGTATTGCTATTGCCACATATATACCCGTGAGATTATGACGGCTGTTGAGCTCTGCAAAAAAAAATGCTTTTCTTACTTAGTTTGTCTTGCTTCCAGTCCAAATATCTAAAAATTCTTCCATTAAGAAGTACAGTCCCTGACAAAAGTCTTGTCGCTTGTGTACAAATTGACCTAAAGTGCCGCTGAAATATATTTCTAATCAAGATTTTTTTACAAGAAATGGCTCATTTTAATCCCACCAGCTTTTGTGATAATGTTTCAGTGAAAAACTAAACTTTCAAAAAGTATTCTAATATTCACAGCTTGGTAAAGACCATTGAGTCAATTTTTGCAAAGACATAAGTGTTGTCGCCTTGTCATATGAGCTTCACCTGTGACTAATTATGGATCAATTAGGTCTCAAGTGTGTATAAAAAAACCCCAGTACGCTAGACCTTCACATCAACTGCCACTAGACCTCTGCAAACATGCCTAAGATTCACCTTGAGACTAAAGTTTTGATTATCAAGAGGCTGAAGACCAGATCCACTGCTGATGTGGCAGACACCTTCAATGTGTCTCAGCGTCAAGTACAGAGGATAAAAAAAAGATTTGAAGAGACTGGAGACGTTTTTGACAAGCCCAGGTCAGGCAGACCCCGCAAGACAACTGCTCGAGAGGACCGTTTGTTGGCTCGAAAATCCAAGGCCAGCCCATTTTCCACTGCAGCAGAGCTCCACGAGACCTGGTCACCTGAAGTCCCTGTGTCAACCAGAACAGTTTGTCGGATTCTGTCTCGAAATGGCCTCCATGGTCGAATCAGTGCCCAGAAGCCAGCACTAAACAAAAGACAATTGAAAAACCGTGTGGCATTTGCCAAGGCCCACAGCCTGCTAAAAGGATGGACGCTGGAAAAGTGGCAGAAGGTGGATTTTCAGATGAATCTTCTGTTGAATTACACCACAGTCGCCGCAAATATTGCAGGAGACCTACTGGTGCCCGAATGGATCCGAGATTCACCCAGAAAACAGTGAAGTTTGGTGGCGGAAAAATCATGGTCTGGGGTTACATCCAGTATGGGGGTGTGCGAGAGATCTGCAGGGTGGAAGGCAACATCAATAGTCTAAAACACCAAGAAATCTTAGCTACCTCTTATATTCCCAACCATAAAAGAGGCCAAATTCTGCAGCAGGATTGTGCTCCATCGCATACTTCCATCTCCACATCAAAGTTCCTCAAGGCGAAGAAGATCAAGATGCTCCAGGATTGGCCAGCCCAGTCACCAGACATGAACATCATTGAGCAAATGTGGGGTAGGATGAAAGAGGACGCATGGAAGACGAAACCAAAGAATATTGATGAACTCTGGGAGGCATGCAAGACTGCTTTCTTAGCTATTCCTGATGACTTCATCAATAAATTGTATGAATCCTTGCCAAACCGCATGGATGCAGTCCTTCAAGCTCATGGAAGTCATACAAGATATTACATTTGGATCTCACAGCACCACAACTTAATTTGCTGACATATTTTTGTATTTGCAGTAAATTTGTTCAATTTCTGTATAGGCGACAAAACTTTTGTCTTGCCAAAATTTGACCTTTCTGTCTTGATTAAATGATAAATATTCTTTCTGTGAACATTATTTATTTCAGTGCATTAAACATCATTTGGGAGGGTTTTAGCTTTTCATATGAGCTATTTCTAACAACAATGAATTAATTAAAAGTCAGGTTAATATCAGGTATTTCTAGAAAATAGATAAGCGACAAGACTTTTGTCAGGGACTGTATTTAATAGACAAGCAAACATTATTGTCTTGTTTTGGGGGAAAATAGCTCAAAATTAAGAGAGTTTTTGCTTAAAATAAGCTAAAAGAATTTTTAGATATTTGGACTGGAAACAAGACAAAAATAAGAAGAATTTTCAAAAAGAAATAAAGAAATTTCTTTTTACACTTTTTTACTCTTTTTCCTCATTTGCGAGCGCTCTAATTTCTTAACTGACATAGATCAGTTCTGAACTTTTGTTATTGGCCGTTTTAGTGTATTCAGTGTCAGGAAATGGTGAACTCTGAGGCTGTCGTTGTTTAGATTTAGAGCAGTGGCAGTGACACCGGCGAGAGGATTCAGACATTAGTTTTGATTGCGTTGCGATGGGACATGAAGGGGGATAAAGGTCTATAGCAAACCACAAACATCCAATCAATTCCCTTCAGACAAAATCAAGCCCCGCCCTACATTTGTTCTTGTTCCTGAAGCGCTTCACTCGGAAATACGGCACAATAGTGAAGAACAGACGAGTGCATCTTCCGTCTCATGCTGACCGTGGGCTTCTCAATCACTTTAATGAGCAACGCTCTCAGCATTTAGTCACTGTCTTACTATCTGCTAGTATTTGTCTACCCGTTTTCTTGCATTTGGAGGGCTGTGTACACTGTAAAAAATAAAAACGGAAAATGTACTGGTATTTTTCTGCCAGTACATTAACCAGTAATTTCCATTAACCCTTAAAACACAAACTAATGCTACGTGTAAATCAAAATACAGGTAAAACACCTGTAAAAAAAACAATACGGAAAATTCCTTCATATTTATACAGTACATTCTGCCCTATTTTTACAGACTTTTTTTACAGTGTATCCAAGGGCCTTATTGTGTTTCACTCAAAAAAATTATATGTTGGATTTACTAATTTTTATTGTGTCAGCTGGTTCCACGTAACTGGGTTATGTTGAATTGAATTAACATTGTTTATTTCAGTAAACGTAAGTTGTTGTTGTTTTTTCTAAGGTTAGTTCAGTGCCATTTAGTTAAATCAGGTTAACATTCTTAATTTTGTCCAAAACTATTAAATTCATTTATTCTAAAATGAATATCAAACAAAAACCATAACAAGTAATCCAGTTTAATTACACAATTAGATGTTATCTTACGAGAAAATCTTTTACGAAGTCTTATTGGCTAGCTAAACGATGGTTTTGTAACATCCGTGACATGCCCACAGTAGTTTTAAATTATTCAAACATCTTTAATTATTATTAGCAGGTCCTCAGACCACACGCTCTACACTTCACCATAATGATAACCTCGAAAAACACTAACATTTATTTAACATTAGCACTTTATTTAAACATTTACTCTCTGAATTCAGCCCCTTTGCAAAGCATGATGGGAAGTGAATTAAATAACTTGATTGAAACATGTTATTTGACAATAAGAACATCAAGTTATGTCAGAGAGTAACGGTTTTAAGCCAATATAACAGAGTAATTACATTTGAGCCAGAAGCCTGATATAATGGTGTTAAATCGAGATGAATTGCTAAAATAAAGTGAACAGCATCATGCAATCATTTTTTGAGTGTTTTTAATTCATTTGGAAACAAACAAACAAGATATTTCTTTTTTTATTTATGGGGACTTGCTTGTACTGCATACAATGTTTAATCTGCACAAGTTATTTGAATAATTCCGTATTGGGGAATATGATAAACAGCTCTTCTAGCGAGTCTCAAAATGCTGTATTAAAATACAAATGCATGAAAGGATGAAGGCTAGGTTGAAGATAAAGGATGAAACTGTAGTCTGTGTCTGGTTGAGAAGGTTCACCGGATACAGTATATTCTCCCAGAAGGAAATCTATGAGGGCTGGGCTCCACCTGTCAGCAAGATGGATCGAACACATTACTGCACATTTACTTTACAATGAAGCTCTTTCATTTCTATGGGGCCATAGAGACATCAGTGTCAAGATGAGGCAGTCTGGGTTTGTAGGCACTGTTAGGCTATTTTCTGTTTTTCTCTTCAAGGAATATCGTGGGTGTTTTTTTATTTTATTTTTATTTTATTTTTGCTCTTTCTGGATGACACGTCATGGATGTAAAAGAGAAAAACATGAGTAACGTCTACAATGCAACACGGATTCACACCAACCGTATGATCGGCACTGAATTCTTTCATCTGTTACTTTAGCTGCTTCCGATCAACAGGAGTTTCTTCTCTAAAACACATCTGTGTTCATATATTCATGTTGATCTTTTCCATACTAAGAAAGTTAATGGGGACCGATGCTGCTGAGCACCAAAAATGACAGATCACAATGAAATAAAAATGGTTATTATTAAATATCAAATTTAACCAAACGTGATGCATTCATGTGCCATATTTGAATATGAATGAGCGCAAATGAGATTTGAGAGCTGTAATATTTTCAGCCAAATATAAAATATGCATTCATTTTTTGTGTCAACCATCCCTTAAATATTGTGAATTTCCTAAATATTTGGAAGTTTATGTAGGCTAAACTTGGCTACTTTAAAGGGCCCCTATTATGCTAGTTTAAAGGTTCCTAATTCAGTTTTGAAGCTCTCCTGCGATACGTTTACATACATCCAAGCTCAAACACACTTTAATTCTCTCTTAATATGCACTGACACATCCGCTCTTTTCTTTTGTTATAACAGGATTCAGTCTCTCTAAACCCCGCCTCTCTGAGAGCGGCTCTGATTGGTCAGAAAGCAAGCGCTCATTATCATATCTAAACCCCGCCTCTCTAAGAGCTGCTCTGCTGTGATTGGTCAGAAAGCAAGCACTCATTATCATATCTTAACTCCGCCTCTCTGAGAGCTCCTCTGCTGTGATTGTTCAGAAAGCAAGCGCTCATTATCATATCTAAACCCCGCCTCTCTAAGAGCTGCTCTGCTGTGATTGGTCAGAAAGCAAGCGCTCATTATCATATCTTAACTCCGCCTCTCTGAGAGCTCCTCTGCTGTGATTGTTCAGAAAGCAAGCGCTCATTATCATATCTTAACCCCGCCTCTCTGAGAGCTCCTCTGCTGTGATTGGTCAGAAAGCAAGCGCTCATTATCACATCTAAACCCCGCCTCTCTGAGAGCTGTTCTGCTGTGATTAGTCAGAAAGTAAGCGCTCATTATCACATCTAAACCCCGCCTCTCTGAGAGCTGCTCTGCTGTGATTGGTCAGAAAGCAAGCGCTCATTATCACATCTAAACCCCGCCTCTCTGAGAGCTGCTCTGCTGTGATTGGTCAGAAAGCAAGCGCTCATTATCACATCTAAACCCCGCCTCTCTGAGAGCTGCTCTGCTGTGATTGGTCAGAAAGTAAGCGCTCATTATCATATCTGAATCACAGCTCTTGGCACAGAGTGATACGAACAGTGATTTTCTCATCAGAAAACAGCGTCTTCTCCACATAAACAATACCAACTAAACTCTTCCAGTGTTAGAGACGACTATAGTGTGTGAGGGCGGGGCTAAGAGACACCGCTCAGCCAATCAGGACCAGAGGGCGGGCATTATGTAAATTAGATACAAAACTGGAATTACTGACAACTCGTTTCAGTTCAGAATAGCATCTATCTTTTAGGAGACTAAAACTCTTCTTTATCTGCACTTTGATGTGTGAAACTCTATTACCCACAGCCATCCAAAACCAGCTAATCAAGCTGTTCAGGATCAATTGAAAATCACACGCTGAAGTAACTTAGCAGGGCAGTGTGTCTCCAGAGCAAGGTGAAGACCTCTGATATTGAGATTTCTGAGAGATTTATCACACAAAAAAATGGCTGTGATTAGTCAACCGTAAAGCGTTATCTCTCTCCCCTCAGCCTTTTAGGAAATGCATTGATGAGACAGAATCCTCCGGCTTAACATGGCAGGGAGACGATATTATGGCATGAGCATTTCCATTGCTTCCTCACAGTGCAGCCGTCGAAAGCATCAAGTGTCGCATTAAAGACGTCTGTTAGCAGAGCGATCTGAGACGGCCGAGTCTGACTGATGGGATATGAGCTCGCAGAGCAGCTTCATATAAAACCTTCCCCAAAAAAACAGGAGAATCTCCGAGGCCTGAGAAGTGATATGCCAGAAAGAAATAGGGTGGGATATTTTGTGCTCAGCGTTCATCGTTTCCCTTATCTTTTATATTCTTTAATATGCATAAAATATAGCTAAAACTAAAAAAGTTATCTGCGCTTAATCAAGTTATGCAAGCAATGTAAAAATATGCTGCATTCATAAATAAGATTTGACATTTTTCTAAAGCATGAATAATGCTTTTCTTACTTACTAGTTTTATTCATCTTGGTTCATCTGAATATCTTAATTCATAAATCAAGATGAATTTCCTGGAGAAGTAAGTGGCATAAGATATTATGTCTTGTTTTCTGGAAGACAAAAACTAAAATCTTAAAACAAGCAAAATTATCTTCCAATGGGGAAAGAAAAATAATCTTAATTCAAGTGGAAACAAGATTATTTTTCATGCCCCTTTGGCAGATCATTTTGTATTGATTCCACCATATCGGTTATAAATCAAATATTATAGTGTATATTTAAAAACATGGTAACACTTTATTTTACAGTGTCATTGTTGCATACACTGTAAAAAAAAAAAAAAAAAAAAAAAAATTAAGGTCTCCAACTGAACATTTTCTAGTGATTGATCACATCTAAATTTTTCATTTGGCCAAATTGAATTTCTGTGAATTAAATTGCATCAATTCACAGAATTATTTTTTTTTTTTTTACAGTGTGTTGCACGTATTTACCATAGTAATAACTAAATTTATAATTACATGCAACTAACCCTCAACCAAACCCTAACACTAAGTACATGTCATTAATGAATATTACTCCTTAAGACTAAGAGTAGCCTTTTATTTTAAGGTGTCCTTGTTACAGTGTAATCACACAAATAGGTATTGAGTAGTATTAGTTCATTATTACTTTATGTACATTTTCTGTTCACATTGAAATAAATGTTACCAGTTTTTACAGTTCAAATTTACAAACCTGATTCCAAAGAAGTTGGGTCACTGTACAAATTGTGAATAAAAACAGAATGCAATGATGTGGACGTTTCAAATTTCAATATTTTATCCAGAATACAACATAGATGACATATCAAATGTTTAAACTGAGAAAATGTATCATTTTAAGGGAAAAATAAGTTTATTTTATTTGTCATGGCATCAAAACATCTAAAAAAAGTTGTGCCGTGGCCATGTTTCCC
The DNA here is from genome assembly GCF_024679245.1 of Pseudorasbora parva. Classification (NCBI taxonomy): domain Eukaryota; kingdom Metazoa; phylum Chordata; class Actinopteri; order Cypriniformes; family Gobionidae; genus Pseudorasbora; species Pseudorasbora parva. The sequence goes on along the minus strand of NC_090193.1, from coordinate 1,548,700 downwards.
CCTGTGTGTCATCCCCTCTTCTTTTTATATCAGTCTGCAAACGTCTGGGGACTGAGGAGACGAGCTGCTCAAGTTCAGGAATAGGAATGTTGTCCCATTCTTGTCTAATACAGGCTTCTAGTTACTCGACTGTCTTAGGTCTTCTTTATCGCATCTTCCTCTTTATGATGCTCCAAATGTTTTCTAATGGTGAAAGATCTGGACTGCAGGCTGGCCATTTCAGTGCCGGATCCTTCTTCTGCTCAGCCATGATGCTGTAATTGATGCAGTGTGTGCTCTGGCATTGTCATGTTGGAAAATGCAAGGTCTTCCCTGAAAGAGACGCCGTCTGGATGGAGCAGATGTTGCTCTAGAGCTTGGATAGACCTTTCAGCATTGATGGCCTTTCCAGATGTGTAAGCTGCCCGTGCCACACACTCATGAACCCCACACCATCAGAGATCAGCTTCTGAACTGAGCGCTGAGAACAACTTGGGTTGTCCTTGTCCTCTTTAGTCCGGATGACATGGCGTCCCAGTTTTCCGAAAAAGAACTTCAAATGTTGATTCGTCTGACCACAGAACAGTTTTCCACTTTGCCACAGTCCATTTTAAATGAGCCTTGGCCCAGAGGAAACGCCTGCGCTTCTGGATCATGTTTAGATATGGCTTCTTCTTTGACCTGTAGAGTTTTAGCCGGCGACGGCGAATGGCACGGTGGATTGTGTTCACCAATGTTTTCTGGAAGTATTCCTGAGCCCATGTTGTGATGTCCATTACAGTATCATTCCTGTGTGTGATGCAGTGCCGTCTAAGGGCTGAAGATCACGGCCATCCAGTTTGGTTTTGACCCTTGACCCTTGACCCTTACGCTCAGAGATTGTTCCAGATTCTCTAAATCTTTGGATGATATTATGCACTGTAGATGATGATAACTTCAAACTCTGTGCAGTTTTCCTCTGAGAAACTCCTATCTGATATCGCTCCACTATTGTCCGCCGCAGCATTGGGGGAATTGGTGATCCTCTGCCCATCTTGTCTTCTAAGAGACACTGCCACTCTGAGAGGCTCTTTTTATACCCAATCATGTACCAATTGACCTAATAGGTTGTAAATTGGTCCTCCAGCTGTTCCTTTTCCGGCCTCTTATTGCGCCTGTCCCAACTTTTATAGCCAATATTTGGCATGACATTTCAAAATGTCTCCAAAATTTTATATGTTATATATATTCTATTGTGAATAAAATATAAGTTTATGAGGTTTGTAAATGATTGCATTCCTTTTTTTATTCACAATTTGTACAGTGTCACAACTTTTTTGGAATCGGGTTTGTACTCACACATACCAGACTAGAATCCGTGATCAAAACTACCAGGGCTGGACTTGTTTTGTGACTCCTTCCACGTTCACATGGGTAAAGAAAGTGCATCCATCAAATAGAGTTTAATCTCCCAAACAAAGATGAATCTTGTCGCTGTGAATGAGATCTTTGACTCTTTGAGGCTGGGATGGAAATGAGAGCGGGTTTTCTTCGGCTGTGGAGCCATACCTCTCTCTTTGTGCTGCTGTTCCTGGACTCTCCAGGGAAGATGGATGTCTTTTCAACCCTTACATCTGACTTGTCAACATAAATCATGGAGAACTGGGCCAAACAGGGGCCATTGGCATCAAACTGATGGGAAAAAATTTACTCACGGCTGGACTGTGAAATAGACTCATTAGGACACGTTTAACTCCTGATGATAAGCTAGACGATTGAGACATATGCGGGACGTCGCGTGACATATTAAAGGAGCTCGAAACGGCAAACAGCAATATGTCAAGAGCTTTGCCTTCGAATGTTCATAGTAGGAATAACATACACACACACACACTTACACATTTGCATACTCATGCAGAAACTTATGCATACTCACGCACGCACACACACACACACACACTTACACACTTACACACTTGCATACTCGTCCAAAAACATATGCATACTCACGCACACACACACACTCACACACATACATACGCACACACATGCATACTCACGCACACACATATACATACTCACACACATCCATACTCACACACACACACACACTCTAACACACTTGCATACTCACACACACACACACACACACACTTGCATACTCATGCAGAAACATATGCATACTCACACACATGCATACACACACACACACACACTTACACACTTGCATACTCATGCAGACACATATACATACTCACACACATGCATACTCACACACACACACACTTGCATACTCATACAGACACACATGCATACTCACACACACATTTACACACTTTCATTCTCATGCAGAAACATATGCATACTCACGCATACACACACACACACACACACACACTTGCATACTCACGCACACACACAGTCACACACTTGCATACTCACGCATACACACACACACACTTGCATACTCACGCACACACACAGTCACACACTTGCATACTCACGCATACACACGCATACACACACACACACTTGCATACTCACACACACACACACAGTCACACACTTGCATACTCACACACACACACACACACACACACTTGCATACTCACGCATACACACACACACTTGCATACTCAAGCATACACACACACACTCACACACTTGCATACTCACGCACACACACACTCACACACATAAGCATAGTAGGTGTGAGCACATCAGGAAAACGAACACAAATGTTGATCTTTTCCTTTCCAAAGGTTTAAACGGTGAACACATTGCTTTAATGGAGCTTTCTCTGCTGAAACAAACAAAAACACCTCAACTCTGCATAAGCTTGTCTGCTTTTCTCTGAGGCTGGCCTGGTTTTAGGAGGGTTTAGGCAGCTTTCAGCTAGTCTGGTCTAAACCAGCTAAAACCAGCCAAGGCCATCTTAGGCTGGTTTGAGGAGGGTTGTGTTCTGGAAAGATGACATTGATTGTATGAAAAATAAAATGCTGATTTTAGGCTGAATGATCCCTATAACCACTGGTAATCGAATGCAATAACATAAAACAAAATCTTTTTTTATTTATTTTTTATCAACCATTTCTGCTCACAAGGTTTTCAGGCTCTATTACTTTCCTTCTTGCTTGTCTGGCTGCAGGGTTCCATCAAAGGAGGGATTTAGTCCATTCTTCCAGCGGGAGCGCGCTCACTCAACCCCCCTCCAAGGTGCAGAGTGCGATAAAGAGCAGGCGCGCGGATCTCCGGCTGTGGAGGCGCGCGGCCGAACACTGCCCCGTGATGGACTGTGCGCGTAACTGCACCAATAAGGCGGCTCTGGAGACACTGTCTGAGGTGTGTGTGGATGTTTGTGTTAGTGGATGTGTGTGTGTGTGTGTGTGTTTGTGTGTGTGTATGTGTGTGTGTTTGACTGAGAGAAATGATGATGTTGTGATGTAATGCGTGTTGTGGAGGGTCGTGTGTCTTTCAGACTGCGCACATGTTTGTGTGCGCGCACGCGTGTGGGTCCCACGGCTCAAAAGCATTGGCCTTAAAAAATATAACAATAACAAACACTTTTGCCAAATATTATAAGCGACAGCCCAGCATCCAGCTCACCTGGAAATGAGAAGATGAAATAAATAAATTTGCCAAACCTGTCCTAACCGTACCCGTATCTCTTCAACAGCAGAACAAGAGGTTTGCTATACAGAATCAACACAATACATACAATACAGTTATGTTAATGTAAGTACATAATAGTTAAAGACACCTAAAATAAAGTGTGACCCCATATATATATACATACTAAATGATGTTTTTTTTTGAGAAAGTAAAAATGCAGAATGTTTCCTGTGATGGGTAGGTTTAGGGGCTGTGTGTGTGTGTGTGTGTGTGTGTGTGTGTGTGTGTGTGTGTGTGTGTGTGTGTGTGTGTGTGTGTGTGTGTGTGTGTGTGTGTGTGTGTGTGTGTGTGTGTGTGTGTGTGACGGGTAGGTTTAGAGGCAGTGTAAGGAGATAGAAAATATGGTTTGTGCGGCATAAAAACCATTACATCTACAAAAACCCAGAAATTGGGTTGTTTGAATGGGTCCATTCATTGGGTTCAAACAACCCAATTTCTAGGTTTTTCCATTTTCACACCCAATATGAATGTGTGTGTCCCCACATTTCACAAAAACAAATGTGTGTGTGTCTGTGTGTGGGGGAGGGGGGGGGGGGGGGTTGAGGTTAGTTTAAAGAGAGAGAATGTACAGTTTGTAAAGTATAAAACGCCCAAACATGGAAGCCCAACATGTGCGTTCAGAGCAAATGTCATCAGTACAGACGTGTGTGTTGCAGGGATATCTGTGGTGACAGGCCAGCGGATGATAATTTTAGATTCCTCAGAAAAGCTCTGAGCGGAGACAGAGTCGACCAGACAGGCATGAATGGAAGAGGAGCAGTACTGCTAAAGCTAATGACCTCGAGTCTTACGATCTTGACCACACAGACAGACCAAAATACAGCCGCCATCGTTCTCTCGGTGCGAACGCTCGCGTCCTCCCTTCGGCAGACTCAGGAACAGTCATGCGTGTTTGGCCCTGAGCATCGAGAGCTGGAGTCGGGTTCACTGAAGGGGGTTTGAGTCACGCTGCCGTCTCATTATTATAATGCTGCATGACTACGAACGGTAAAGACCACTCCAAACATAATTAGCCCTGTTTATCACGCAGAAGGTCAACTAACATCTCGAGAACCGGAAACACAATCTCTGCCAGATGAAAATACAGCCATTTGAGCATCATTAAAACGCTTCGTTAGAGGAAAGAACCGTGCATTTCAGTCCCTCCGTCATTTATATTATTATTATTATTAGAGTCACGGTTAAATGTTTTAATTGTGTGTTGTGTGTTCAGTCGGTTAATGTTCATGTAGAAATATCTCTGCTTATTAAAATGCAAAACGACAGCTCCGTATTGCTGTTAACCTTGCCTCGCAGTAATTGTTGAATTAGCATTTCTACACAGACGATGTGCAGTCAGTTATGAGAGATAAAGCTGAAGGAAATGAACGAGCACACGTTGAGCTGACATGCGATGTACATTACATGCGTGTTTTATATCGTCTCACTCATCTCTGCTCTGGGACTGTCAGCTCGTCTGAGTGTGTGGAGATCTTCGGATTATTCGTTGATGTGAATTGTAAAAAAACATGTGATTGTCAAAAAAAAAACCTGTACGCTTGAAGAAGCAGATCATACGAAAACATACAACTGAAACAATTAGAAAGATGTGCCTTTCCAACACAAGTCGTTGTTATTTGACATTACATTTGTACAATCTCATTTTGTATAAGACATACACACATACACACACTCACACACATGCATACTCACGCACACACTCTCACTCATGCATACTTATGCGCACATACACACATACGCACACACACACACACATATACTCACGCACACACGCATACTCATGCAAACATACACTCACACATGCATACTCATGCAAACATACACTCACACATGCATACTCATGCACACACACACACATGCATACTCACGCGCACACACATACTCACGCACACACACACTCACACATGCACACACACATGCATACTCACGCAAACACACACTCACACATGCATACTCATGCACACACACACACACACTCTCACACATGCATACTCACGCGCACACACTCACTCATGCATACTCACGCACACACACATGCATACTCACGCAAACACACACTCACACATGCATACTCATGCACACACACACACTCTCACACATGCATACTCATGCGCACACACACTCTCACTCATGCATACTCACACGCACACACGCATACTCACGCACACACACACTCATACTCACGCAAACACACACTCACACATGCATACTCATGCACACACACACACTCACACATGCATACTCACACGCACACACACTCTCACTCATGCATACTCATGCGCACACACGCATACTCACACAAACACACACTCACACATGCATACTCATGCGCACACACACTCACTCATGCATACTCACGCGCACACACGCATACTCACGCATACTCACGCAAACACACACTCACACATGCATACTCACGCACACACTCTCACTCGTGCATACTCACGCGGACACACGTATAATCACGCACATACACACACATTCTCACGCAAACACACACTCACACATGCATACTCATGCACACACACTCTCACACATGCATACTCACGCGCACACACACTCACATGCATATTCACTCACACACACTCACACAAATGCATACTCACAGACACACACACACACACACACACACTCTCTCTCTCTCTCTCTCTCTCTCTCTCTCTCACACACACAGACACACACACACATACACACACAGACACGTTTCTTTTTGGGAATTGTGGGGACTTTCCATAGGCGTAATGGATTTTACAAAAACTGTACATTCTACCCCCCTACACTGCCCCTAAACCTACCCATCACACACACACACACACACACACACACACACACACACACACACACACACACACACACACACACACACACTCACACACACTGCCCCTAAATCTAACCATCACAGGAAACATTCTGCAGTTTTACATTTTCAAAAAAACATAATTTAGTATGATTATAAGATCTCAGGTTTGGTCCCCACAATGTAATATAAACAATTACACAGACACACACAGACACACACAGACACACACACACACATACACAAGAATTAGTATGCTTATACACTGTGTGTGTGTGTGTGTGTGTGTGTGTGTGTGTGTGTGTGTGTGTGTGTGTGTGTGTGTGTGTGTGTGTGTGTGTGTGTGTGTGTGTGTGTGTGTGTGTGTGTGTGTGAAGGGGAGCGAGCGCATCATCAGGTCAGTATTGATTCCTCTGTAGAAATCTATTTACATATAATGAACAGCGACACACACATTCACCCGGGGAACGGAGCGATGGATCCGAGAGCCGATGATATGAATGTGAAAAATCAACTGGAAAGTACACCTTGCCAAAAAACCTCTGATGAAAATAGCCCTGACAATCTATATTTGTGGGCTGAGTGAGAAAATGTATTCCCAAAGTCATTCAGACACGGCAGAAAATGAGTTATGAAAAATTAATAGTCAATCCCCCGCAGAACGTGTGATTGGTTTCCCTCCGCTGTGATTGTATTCTGTCAGAGAACCGACACACTCGTATTTGACTAGTATTGACCTTTAAAAGATTACATTTAATGTATTGTGCCGAGAGTGAAATCAGATTTAATTGTGAATTTGCTCTGAATAAATCAATGTTCAAAACGTCAGCAAGAGCGCAGAGGGTTGAGCAACATCAAAAACACATCGGGCCCTGTTTCACACTGCAAAACACGCTCTTCTTACTTAGTAATTTTGTCTTGTTTCCAGTCCAAATATCAAAAATTCTTAAATAAAGGTGCATTTACTATATAAGTAAAATGATATAAGATATTTTTTCTTGTTTTCTTATAAATAAAATCAAAATGAAGTGAGTTTTTGCTTAAAACAGGCAAAATGATCTGCCAAGGGGGTACTAAGGGCCTAAAGTGTGCCAAGAAAACATCCCCCACACCATTACACCTACACCACCAGCCTGCACAGTGGTAACAAGGCATGATGGATCCATGTTCTCATTCTGTTTACGCCAAATTCTGACTCTACCATCTGAATGTCTCAACAGAAATCGAGACTCATCAGACCAGGCAACATTTCTCCAGTCTTCAACTGTCCAATTTTGGTGACCTTGTGCAAATTGTCGCCTCTTTTTCCTATTTGTAGTGGAGATGAGTGGTACCCGGTGGGGTCTTCTGCTGTTGTAGCCCATCCGCCTCAAGGTTGTGTGTGTTGTGGCTTCACAAATGCTTTGCTGCATACCTCGGTTGTAACGAGTGGTTATTTCAGTCAAAGTTGCTCTTCTATCAGCTTGAATCAGTCGGCCCATTCTCCTCTGACCTCGAGCATCAACAAGGCATTTTCTCCCACAGGACTGCTGCAGACTGGATGCTCTTCCCTTTTCACACCATTCTTTGTAAACCCTAGAAATGGTTGTGTGTGTAAATCCCAGTAACTGAGCAGATTGTGAAATACTCAGACCGGCCCGTCTGGCACCAACAACCATGCCACGCTCAAAACGGCTTAAATCGCCTTTCTTTCCCATTCTGACATTCAGTTTGGAGTTCAGGAGATTGTCTTGACCAGGACCACACCCCTAAATGCACTGAAGAACTGCCATGTGATTGGCTGATTAGATAATTGCATTAATGAGAAAAAGAACAGGTGTTCCTAATAATCCTTTAGGTGAGTGTATGTGACGTCAGTAACATTATAACTGGTTATTGTCTATTACTGAACCGATACTGAATCGTCCTCGTCTGCATCGCGATGCATCGAAGAAACGTGAACATGAGAACTGCGTCCAGCTGAGACTAGCAGAACACACACTTGTGTCGCGCGTGACATTGAGTGTATGAAAATGGTGCATCTGGTCACTTTTTACAGTTTTTCAAAAATGCTCACACACAGCAAAATGTCACACATCTTGCAAGAGCAAAACTTGATTCAAAACTATAACTATTTGTTTAGTGTCATTCCCCCAGTTTCATAGACAAGGCTTAATCTAAAATGCATGTTTGATCTGTTTTAAAGATATAAATCCTGGTCTAATCCTGACTTAATCTAAACCCTGTTTTAATCTAAATCTAGAGAGAGAGAGAGAGAGAGAGAGAGAGAGAGAGAGAGAGAGAGAGAGAGAGAGAGAGAGAGAAAGACAGGAGGACATTGTGAGGAGCGGATGAGAGCCTGCGGGATGAGGCGCATTATGTAACCTCATCCTTTTGCTCACATGCCAGCCAATGTGACTCCCAAATATCTGCAGAAAACAGTGAGGAGAGAAGTGTGGCGGAGGTGAAGATGAGCGAGGGATGCTGGAGGGACAGATGGAGACACGCTGTTCTTTAGATGGACTGATGTGGTCATGGCTGGCGTCATGGTGTCCCCATGAAAACCCTGAGTTCATTTACTTGCCCTGTTTCTTTAAAATATATGTATATATATATATATAATTCTGCAGATGCTTTGCATTATGTTCAAGCTGCTGTGAGAGAAAAAGTGATTTTCTGTGGAAGCACGCAGCATTATTATAAGGCCTGCACATTGTTGCATTGAATTTAGAGTGAGACCCGTGAGTGATGCACAGAAAGAGCTCGTAAAGCCTAAAGAAAGAAAACCAACATCCCTGTGTGTATTCTCTGATGATGTAATTACTGGCATGAGGGCGGAGCAACATGTCACTCACATGAGATCCACCAATAGCAATGCACAACCGTCCAATCAATTCCCACAGACACAATCAAGCCCCACCCTACATTTGTTCTTGTGTGAGTGTGTGTGTGTGTGTGTGTGTGTGTGTGTGTGTGCGTGCGTGCGTGCGTGCGTGCGTGCGTGCGTGCGTGCGTGCGTGCGTGCGTGCGTGCGTGCGTGTGCGTGTGCGTGTGCGTGTGTGTGATACTTGACTTGCGCAACTTCCCTTTTGTGCTGATTTTAAAACTCAAAAAGGCATTATGACTATTATCATAACTATTTTATCTTCTAAACTGAGACATTCCATAGACTTCTATTTTTTGTGTATATATACACACAGCTCCTTATATACTATATCTTACCCTAGCAGAACACTTTCAGCATTTTTACATTTTCAAAAAATGTCACTGTTTTCCTCATGGAGATCAAAACATGTCAACAAGGATTTTGGATATTGCTATCTTTGTGGGGACATAGTATTTACGAGGACTACACACTCACTCACTCTCTCTCTCTTTCTCTCTCACACACACACATTTGTTTTTGTGACATATGGGGGACTTCCATAGGCGTAATGGTTTTCATACTGTACAAACCGTGCTTTCTATCCCCTTACACTGCCCCTAAACCTACCCATCACACACACACACACACACACACACACACACACACACACACACACACACACACACACACACACAGCCCCTAAACCTACCCATCACAGGAAACATTCTGCATTTTTACTTTCTCATAAAAACTCCTCCTGTGTGATTTATAAGCCTTTTGTAAAGTGGGGCCATGGGTAATGTCCTCATATTTCACCCTCTCCTGTAATACCTGTGTCATACCCATGGCATTATACACATTTGAGTCCTCATATGTCACAAACACATGCTCACACACACACACACACACACACACATACAGACTTAATACACAGATACAGTTTTATATATTTTTTAACATTATATCTGTAGGTAGTGCATGTATTACATACATTATGATTGAATATAAGCATGACTAATGTTTTGTCTGGTACGGTAGAAACACAGTTTAGCCAGCAGGTGTCGCCATTGCCTGTGTTTCAGAGAGAGAGAGAGAGAGAGAGAGAGAGAGAGAGAGAGAGAGAGAGAGAGAGAGAGAGAGAGAGAGAGAGAGAGAGAGAGAGAGAGAGAGAGAGAGAGAGAGAGAGAGAGAGAGAGAGAGAGAGAGAGAGAGAGAGAGAGAGAGAGAGAGAAATTAAAGCATATATAAGTGTGTGTGGATGGCTGATGAAAGCTTAAATAATGGCAAAAAGCCCCTAAAGTATCTCACACAAGCAGTATATTTCCTGACTTCTGTTCTTCCAGACAATAGCTTTACACTTTTTTGCACAAATCCCAATTGCTCTTGCATATATTCAAATACGCCACATCAGAGTGTGTTTGCGGCAGGCTTGACATCAATCATCATCAAGATCAAAAAAAAAACTATGATGTTTGAAGTCAAAACGGTCACAGTGGGTTGTGATGTGACATATCTGACCATTCATCTGCTGGAGCACCGACTTATAAAACATGACATGAGTGAGTCAACAGTGACAGAATTTTCAATTATGGGCAAAGCATATAAACACCCTCCAGACGGACCCATCCAGCTTCTCTGACCGATCAGAGTGGCCTCTGGTGGGCTTGGCTGACTGCCTCCAACACCCTGGAGCTCTGGAGGACTTCCATCCATCCAGAGGGACCCATTCAACCCAAGACCTTAAAGGAACACTCCAGCGTTTTTAGAAATAGGGCTTATTCAACTTCTTTCTTACATTTAGATATGTGGGCAAATGCATTTTTGTCTCAGTGCATTGATTTAATTTGACGGGGTCACCACTAGCTTAGCTTAGCACAATGAATGGAATCCTAAGTTGCCAGCTAGCATGCCCAGCCCTGCCCACTGAGTTCTGTTGCACCTCATGAACTCGGTGAACTCAGTGGGCAGGGCTGGGTGAACTGGTGCTGATTGAGTAACAGGTGATGAGACAGAACAAAGGGCTTACGGGTTTGGAACGACATGAAGGTGAGGAATTACATTTACAATAAAGGGGAGGGGCGGTGAAACACTCAGTTTCAGTCAATCTCATGTCAATCTTGAGTACCTATAGAGTAGTATTGCATCCTTCATATCTCCGAAAAGTCTTTAGTTTTATTATATTTATAAAAGAAATATGGGCTGTACCGAGTCTTTCCGGAAAAAAACGAGCGGATGGAGGCGTATTGAGTGGGCGGAGCTAAAGAATGACGAGGCGTATCGTGTGGGCGGAGCTAAAGAATGACGAGCACAAAGCGGTGACGTCCTCAAGCGTGGAGAAACCCATGGCTATTGATCTCAGCTAATAGATATGATCCAGAATCAGATCCGGAGGCTGAAATAAACTGAACAGGAGAAGCAGCAGCAGCAGGACGTCCGTCTCTGTGGTATGGACTGTATTTAGTGGCCTGTCAACATTTGTGTGTGTTTACTCGCAGTTTATGAGGACATGATTCGGTTTATGGACTATTGTTTGCGACTAAACCTTAGCAGTAGCAAGCAAAACGGTTTAGCACGTCAGACTAGTGTAACGTTATACAGAGAACAACAATGGAGTCCGTTAGCGCATTTGACTGACGAAGCACGCTTTGTGAGAACGCTAGGTTTATGTTTGGGTGGTTTTACAATAATCAAACTGACACCTATAGTGGTCAGCTAAACAAATTAAACACACACCATAGATCGCATGCTCCATTGATAAATTAACTAACGTTATACGCGATCGTGTCGTTTACTGATGTTTACTCACGCGACGATAGCCGACAGCACAGACATTTGAAGCAGTTTTACTCACCGGCTGCTTCCAAAGCAGGACCGAACCTTTATCGCTGGGACTGCTCCGTCAGAAACACACTTCTTTGGTGACATTGTTGATTTAGTGAACCGAAGTGACCGTGGAGATCCACTATTGAGACGCGACTGAAGCGATGTTGTGACACTTCCTGTCATTTCTGCGTTCAAATCGCTTCAAATGCAGCGCTGCCTTCCCAGAATGCTGTGCTGAAGCGTTGAAGTCGCTCGACGTCACCCATAGGAATAAAGTGGAGCGCGGCGCGTCAGAAGTGTTCACAGACGACTGGATCTGCAGCTGAGAGTGTGTATGGCCGTGCGTTTCCTCTGTCCCTCTAGTCACGCGTGCGCGCCCTACCGGGAGAAGAGCCCGTACGGCCCATACAAGGACCTTCCGCTCTATTAACGTCAAGCCGACCCATACTCGGAAAAAACTCTCCGAAACTTGTGAGAAACCGGAAGGAGTATTTTTGACACAGAAATACTCCATCAAACGTCCAACATTAGTGTTTGAAACTTTGTCTATGTTTAGGATGGGAATCCAAGTCTTTAACAGTGTAAAGCTCAGTATGCAGGAAACAGCATTTCATGCCCCCCTTTAATATTTATGCATTTGGCAGACGCTTTTATCCCAAGTGACTTACATTGCATTCAAGGTAATGTGACAGTACAGTAAACGAGATGGCCATGTTTTACTTTTACTTTCACTTTTAACGGAAAGGGTGGAGTGTTTAATTAACGACGGAAAGGGAAATGGAGGAAAGGGCTATTTAAGCAGGTAGAAGGACACGTCACAAAGGCATGCTAGTTGATTCATGAGAAAGAGAGTGATTATCGTTACCGTTTGGAAGGGAAGACGGCTTGTGTTTGAACCGAGGCTGACGTAACCCATGCGAGCTGTCTGATGCGACGTGGAGTCCGGCGATTCCCTAGCGACGCACTTCAAAGACTGTCTGCTGTATGGCAAGCTGTTCACAAGAGTCCAAAGTCCGTTAAACTTCCTTCCTGGAGTCTGGCGAAGTTCAACTCTACTCTCCCGTTACGATTCCGAACGCCAAAATTGGTCAGTGTGCCCCACACGCAATCCCACATTACCACATACAACCTTTCAAACTTTATGAATAGCTAAGTTAATCTTGGTTAAACAGATGGAAAATTGAAAGAGGCCTGAACTGCTATAATTTTCAGTGTTTTACTCTCAACGCCAGTTATGTGACTGAACAACGATTAGAAATGTTAACAACAGCTTTAAAACAACCAACAACATCAATGTGCAGCCACACGATATAAATATCATAGAATGAGACTCTTACCTCAGCCCAGTGATCGGTTGATATGATGGCCGCTGCTTGTCAAAAGTCGCTGTAGTTGCCGAGACATTCTCGCTGAAATGGCGCGTTATTTTTCCTCACATAGTTCCGAGATCCTGCTCACGGCTGCTCAAATCCAGTTAATCTCACGACTCACTTCACGAGTGTAGCTTAGCCTAATATAAAATCAAATCACCCGCTCTAACATCACTGTAACGTTACCTCTCCGCAAACTGTTGTGGGCGTGACTAACGGAAAATTAACCGGCAGCAAATTTGAAACTGCGTCACGCGCGCGCGCATGCAAGCACACGCACATGCACACACACACACAGCTGCATTTGCAACTGGATTTGGAAACCCATCAAATGTACATGAATAGATGTGGTTAGGAAATTTAGGGAAGAATTAGTCAGTGCAAAAAAATATCAAAATTAGCTTCTTTTTTTTGTTTGCAAGACAAGGTTAAAAGATTAGTAGCTACAATCCAATTTATAGTTTGACTAATATGTATAGGCCTAATGTACAAATACTATTATTTAGCCTAAAACAACTCACTAACCAACACATTATCTTAAATGGTAAGTAAAACATGTTGAATGACTGCTGATTTCTGTAGTTAAACATTCGTTTACTTTTTTCTAATTTTACAAAAAAAAATCTGTAAAATATTAATCACACTTTTATGTATAGGCTAAAATTACATATTATTCTGTAAAAATCCATCTTAAAAAAAAAACAGATGTAATAGGCTACCAGAATACAAGCAATTCCTGTAAATTTAATAGTCGAAATTTAAATTACAGCGAATATCTGTAAAACACCAGGCATTTCTTGTATAATGAAAAAACAGGAAAATTCTGTAAAAACAAAAAACAAAACAAATAATACAGACCATAACCTGTAAAATTACATTGAGCTATGACTGGATCCTGCCATGAGCTGAGACATATCTTATATGGCTTATATGTGGATATAAAGAAGCAATACAGGAGACCTATATGGCCTGATATGCACATATATGCACCTCAATTTTACCTATATGTGGAATATATGTGCATATATGCAGCATACATATTATCATATATGTGCATATATGCAGCATACATATTATCATATATGTGCATATATGCAGCATACATATTATATATGTGCATATATGCAGCATACATATTATCATATATGTGCATATATGCAGCATATATGTACATATAAGCTGCATATATGTTTCATATATGCGCATATATCCTCATATAGGTTCTTTCCATGTGGGATGTTACCGTCATTATATCTTTTGAAACAATGAACTAACTTTATCGATTAACTATAGGCCTATATATATATATATATATATATATATATATATATATATATATATATATATATATATATATATATATATATATATATATATATATATATATATATAGCTCTGGAAAAATGAAAATATATTATATTATCATCGATCCAGATGATTGGACAGTTACGTTACACCCCTAGAGTTATATGATGCAGCTAACGTTACAGTTAAGTCTTCCAGATCACATTAGGTTGAGGTTTTTGGTCTCAGTAAAACATGCTGGCATGTTTTAATTAATGTAATAGTCCTATTTTTTTATTTGTATTATTTTTTTATGCTTTTTTGTGTGATTTCAGGTCCTGTGGAAAGACTGGAGGTCTACAGCAGGCGAGCATTGCAGGTGTGGAATAAGGGCACTGTTCCTCTCATTCAACAAATTCTTTGTTTGCATCTTATCATGCAGCTGTTTTGAATAGTATTTTGTTATAATTGCAACTAGAATAATTCAGAAACATGGCTTTTCCTATCACTGCTATCCTGACACATCTCTCTACCCTTCATTCCAGCGGATGATCAGCCGGTAGCTGCTCGCATCTCAGCCTGCTTGATGGAAATTTCCGACCTTCACCTGGATGACCTTTACCTTCAACTCAACCTCGCCAAGACGGAAGTGCTCGTGGTTTCAGCCAGCCCTACCTTGGTGTTATAACTGATCAGTTAATCTTCACAGACCACATTGCTAGAACTGCCCGATCTTTAGATTTTCCTTGTACAGCATTGGGATGATCAGGCCATTCCTATCGAAACATGCTACACAACTCATCCAAGCTCATGTTCCAGCCACTGGCATCAGTGTTTGCTGATGCACTGTGAAGACTTGCGCTGTGAAGGCAAATGGCGCATTGTGGTGCCATCCCAAAGAGGCACAAAATCACTTTCACAGACCTTTATCTGGACTGTTCCATGCTGGTGGAATAACCTGACTAACTCCAGCCATTTTCAGGAGACCACTAAAGATGCATTCTTTTGTGAACACATGACCCATTAAAACTAGCTCTTTTCTGTTGCTTTGGATAAAATTTAATTGTACATGTGTAAAATAATGACTGCAATGTGACAGTATAAAAATAGAAAGATAATTGTCTTTTAATGTAGATATTTTTGCATATTCTAAATGATATACTAAGCTTGTATTTCCTACAACAGAAGTAACTTGACATATGTGTTATGTAAAATGACTAATAATGTAAATGTGCAGTTTCTGTACAATATTTTGTAAATTTAACAGAAATTGGCTGTAAAGGTTGCTATTTATGTACAAGTAGGCCTACTTAATTTAGAGGTTGAAGTTCTGAGTGGTTCTGTTCAAATAAATATTAATACTGTAAATATGCAAACATGTTTTTGAATTGATGTGCTTACTGCATTTTTATAAATAATATCTTAGTTATTGTACATAGAAAACATATATTTTAAAAGTAAATTACTGTAGATGGACAGCAGGTTTGTAAAATAAATTTGATTGAAAATTTGATGTTTTATGTGTAATTTAACATAATTGATAATTTTTTTACAGTGTAGGTGAACATATAGGTGCATATATGCACACATATAAGTGCATATATGTGCATATATATACATATATGTACATATATGTACATATAATATAGGAAAACGGCCAATTTTATATATGTCACATATATTAAAAACCTATATCAAATCCTATATTAAAACATATATGTTTATATAGGTTCTTTCCATGTGGGCTCAGTCACACGCTATCAAATACACACACATTCCATTCACATCCGCACATTGGTTTATTGCTTATTCTCATTTTTTGATTGTTCTAAGTTTAATGCATTATCGTTTATCTTTAAGATTGCATGTTGTTTTGTATTACACCTGCAAAATGTGTATTCAATGTTTTTTCTCTTCCTCTTTTGTTTTATGAAAAGTTTGGCGTTTATTTGGACACACGAATCTGCAAGTGTTGGACGCCCAGTTGAGTGTGACTCAGCAGCGGGGATTTCGTCTATCGTGTTAATTCTGTGAACTGTGATCTATTGAACTGTTACGTGAATATCTACTGTTTATTGTTTTGTTTGTTTTCAATACGTCCCCATTTTGAATATGTTTATGGACATAGAAATAAATTCCATTGAAATAGAAGCTTGTTTTGTAATCTGTCTTTTTGCTTTATTTGTGTAATCAGTGGTTTTTATTTGCTATCCGGGATTATTTGATTTTGTCAGTTAAAGAACTGTCTGGCGCCCGAAGGTTGACTTTATTTTGGGAAAATAATTAATTTAATTTAAGGGCAGCCACCACCACTGTTACAGTAACGTTTAACATTTTCGTCAGTTCTTGCTTTCCCTGGGAATCGAACCCATGACCTTGGTGTTCCAAGCACCACACGCTACTGTTCGAGCTATAGGAAAGCTTCTGTTATTAAGAATTAATGACAGAAATTAAATTTTTGGGTGAACTATCCCTTTAAAGGTGCTGTATGTAAGAATGGCAGCTAGTGGTTGAAATGTGTACTGCCGTCCAAATCCATAATATAGTTTGCCCCGCCCCTCCTGCTCAGACTCGAGTGAGCGACATTGGAAGGCGAGGAGACTCACTCACTGTAAGTTGATGAGTTGATGTATCCGTGTTTTAATGTGCTTCCGTTCAGAGAGATCTTCAGATGGATGGCGAGGCTCTTTAGGTCGGGTAGAATCTGAGATCTTTGCCCCAGTTTGTTCGCTGGCTTCTATGGCAGCAATCACCTGCAAAAAAATGCTCTTCTTATTTAGTATTTTTTTCTTGCTTCAAGTCCAAATATCTAAAAATTCTTAAATCAAGATTAATTTACTAGATCAGTAAAATAAAAGACATTTGTTCTTGTTTTCTGTGGAAACATATCAAAATGAAGTGAGTTTTTGCTTAAAACAGGCGAAATGATCTGCCAATGGGGTGAGAAAAATAATCTTATTTCTGTTTGGGACGGAAACAAGAAACAAGATTTCAAACAGAAAAAGATTATTTCTCTCACCCCATTGGCAGATCATTTTGCCTGTTTTAAGCAAAAACTCACTTCATTTAGATTTGATTTTTAAGAAAACAAGCAAAAATATCTAATGTCGTTTTACTGATCTAGTAAATGCATCTTGATTTAACAATTATTAGATATTTAGACTAGAAACAAGACTAAATGACTGAGTAAGAAGAGCATTTTTTGCAGTGTGCACTTTGTTTTCTGGCAAAACAACCGCAGACATTCCCACACGGACGCACATTTCAAAGTAGAATAACTGGCATTAGCATTGCTTTTCAGAGAAACGAGTGTGTGAAAGCAGCATGTTTCCCTTAATATCTGCAAACATAGGTATTTTTATGCTTTAGTACAGTCAAACACGTACACACAGCACCTTTAATGCACAGCGGAGGCTGTTTATTATCCCTTGCATTTAAATAAAGTTCAGTGTGTTCATTTGTGTGCCTGCAATTTTAGCAAACATTCCTGGAACAAGATTGCTTATTCTTGCAAACAGAATCCAGAATATTAAATTATATGATGAATATTGTGCTCCTTTCATTCTCTTTTTTCCTCACCGTTCTGCAATTCATGAATTGTGCCAAAAGACAAAAGGCCATGAATGACGGAGACAGCAGGAAAGAACAGTACATCTGTCACTCTGTGGCACTTTACACAAATACAAAATATAGCGTGAGTTTTGCCATTTTACACAGCAAGAATCATGTTATAAACTGTGCTACTGTGCTGTTTTCAAGAAAAATGTACATTAATTGGGTTAACAAACGTATAAAAGGTTCATTCAACTAAAATGAAATCCATATGAAGAGATCTTGAGCTTGATGCTACATGAAAAGCTTGAAATATTTCCTCACTATTCTGTAGAAAGGATGCCACTTCCTGAGAATCGCAATTTTATGTAATAGAGACTGAAGCGACACAGCCCAGGCGGCTCTGGCTGAGCCAGATTGTGCTGAATGGAGTTAATTTGGGCCGCTAGAGAAGAGGTTATGATCTTAACACTTGACCGAAAACAAACAATGGCTTTGACGAGTGTCTGATATCGCTGAATCATCTGTGTTTTGTTGCTGTGAAAGCATTGCCATAGTTAAACCATCTGCACGTTTGCCATTGTCATCACGCTCCGCTCTGATTGGCTAACGCGCAGTCATTTGTGTTGTAGTCCAGACCACCTAATCCGAGCCCAAGACCAGACCAGCACTCCTTAAATTCATAGAGATCCACATTACCACCTGGGAAATGACTTATAACGTATAATAAATGACTTATAACACATGAGATATAGAATTAGGATACTATATAGAGCTGTTACCAATCAAATGAAATCATCTTTGCACTACAGAGGTGGTACAGAAGATGCATCTGAATTGGTCAATTACAAATGCATAAATAATGTTATAAAATAGTTTTAAGCAATATCATGTTTCATGCAATATCATGGGGGCGGCAGTGGCTCATGTAGGTTGTCTACAAACCGGAAGGTTGGTGGTTCGATCCCCGGTTCCACCTGACCAAGTGTCGAAGTGTCCTTGAGCAAGACACCTAACCCCAGCTGCTCCCGACGAGCTGGATGAGCCTTACATGGCTGACATCGCCGTCAGTGTATGAATGGGTGAATGTGAGTATACTTACAAATATACTTACAAAAATGTAAAGCGCTTTGGATAAAAGCGCTATATAAATGCAGTCCATTTACCATTTACCATGTTTGCAGTCATGCTCAAATTTGTGAAAAGAGCTCTCGTGAGATATTGGTTAATTATATCACGTTATGAATCCAGATCTCACACAAGAACTTTCTGCAACAATATCTTGAATTTTGTGAGCATTTGTATTCATTTTTGGTGTCATTTTTGACACAATCCCTAATTACTTTCTGAATCGGCACAATGAATCAAATTAGAAAGAAATAATTGATTGCATCTGAAGCTGTAAGTTTTTACATTTTCCAATCACATTAACTATGTTAATAAATTAATCAGCACTAATTATTGGATTAACTTTAAAAAGTAAGTAACCTGGTTGCCTTAAAATTTTGAGTTTATTGAAATAAAAAATTGAGTTGATACAATGAAGAAAATTGGTTTACTAAATAGAAACTCAAAATATTATTGTATCTGAACCACATCAAAAAATGGATAAATCATCCATCTATTTGGCATGTTTCACTGCGTCATCACAAATAAAACACACACAATTACCCAATATACTTACAAAATCTTTTTAAATTATTTGAATAAAGGTTGTCGATTTTCAAACATTTTCTCAAAAACTCAGATTTTTCATTTCAATTAACTCAAAATTTTAAGGCAACCAAGTAACTTATTTTTTTTATATATTTTTTTTCTAGTGAGGCAATGCACTGGCAATTTAGTAATATCCCAGCAGTTGTGGTCTTGACCAGTCTTAAACTAAATCCAGAGTCCTCTTTGTCTGAGACCGAGACAAGACCAAGAACTTTAAAAAATGGTCTTAAGACCTGTTTCGAGAACTACCAGCCAATGACGCACAGATGAAATAAGATGTGGAATACACATCGCTCCTATTTTGATCTGAATTCATCATGAAGTGGCCATTTCATTAGCAGCGTGAGTATTATACTGTGCTTCATTTCCTGTCAAGATTATATAAAGGATATTTTTCAACAATGGTGATGATTCTATTAAAGCACAATCTTCAAGAAACCGAAAGGAACAAAAGCTGCATCTATCAGCAGCTCCAGCTGACCACATCTACTGTATTTCAGTGACCACTTCAAATGTCTGTTTATATGCATGGACGTAATGTTTGCATTGGCATTGACAGTCTTGACGGGCTCTTTGATCAGTCAGAGAGCCTTTGATTCCTGCTTCTGTCTGTGTTCATATAACACAAGCCTCTTTAAAACAATTTCACTGAAGCTGACTCTCTTCTGCTATTCATTGCGAAAACACTTGAGCGAGCTGTTTTCATCCAGATTTCATCTTTCCTTTCTCAGCATAACCAGCTGGGCCCAGTTTTTCAAAAGTAACCCACTAGGATTTTGGATAACGGATTGGATCAAATCTTGAAAATGTGTTTTTCAAAAGAAAAAACGGATTACATAATCGGATTAGATCACGTAATCCAATCTTGGTTTTGATCCGGATCAAACCTTTAGTTTGGGTTTTTCAGAATTTTTTGTAGGATTTGGATCACTTTGATCTGGATTAAACTGATCCCATCAGAAGGGTGGATTCACCATGGATTTCGTGCCCAAAATGTAATGAAAACTTTAAAAATGTATCAAATAATACTATATTTGGTTATATAATATCTTACAAGATATCCTATTTATTCATAAGATTTTCATTTGATTTGTTCATCCGTCAGGCTACGGTGATTAGGTAGGCTTTAACGTATTCAAAGTAGAAAGAGTTTGGCCTCATAAAATAATCCCCCAAACAGCTGTCAAAATTGACCAAAAACTGTCAAAATTCTGTCACTAATTGATATATATATATATTCGTCACTGTCGAAAATATTTTTGTTTTTTAGAATATTTATTAGTGATGCATGCAATGATTACAGTACATCTATACTTGATATTGTTATAAATCTCCTCAGTGTCCAGTGTTTGTGTTGTAGGTCTCAGATGAGCGGACTGCTGGAAGAGGATGGGGTGGGGTTTTTCTTGTATGTAGTTTTTTTTTTTTTAAATGTGTGTTTTCATTTTAAATAAAAATAAACTTATATTGACCTCACACTGGCTATTCTACTTGTTGCTCTTTACATATATATAGTTCTACATTGTGATTTCCTATCCTGTTTGAGCACTGGTTATCCAGATTTGATGATCCTGAAAAGTTCCTATCTGGATCAGATTGATCCAATCCGATGTTGCTTTAAAAGTAAAATGGATTACGTGATCACGGATCGGAAAAAAAGGATTACTAAATCCGGATCAATTTTATCTGGATTAAACCTTTTGAAAAACTGGGCCCTGGACATCAACCAATCTGGATTCAAAAGCGGCCACTCAACTGAGACTGCATTATTGTCGGTCACTGAAGCCCAATCATCAGTCCTCGTCCTCCTCACTGCAAAAAAAAGAAGAAGCTCTTCTTACTCAGTATTTTTGTCTTGTTTCTAGTCCAAACATCTAAAAATTCTTAAAACAAGAAGTATTTACTAGACAAGCAAATATTATTGTCTTGTTTTGGGAAAAAATAACTCAAAATGAAGAGAGTTTTTGCTTAAAATAAGATAAATAATCTGCCAATGGGGTGAGAAAATTATCTTAATTCAAACAGAAAACAAGATTATTTTTCTCACCCCATTGGCAGATTATTTATCTTATTTTAAGCAAAAACTCTCTTCATTGTGAGTTATTTCTTCCCAAAACAAGACAATATTTTTTACTTGTCTAGAAAATGTAAGAATTTTTGGATAATTTGACTAGAAACAAGACAAAAATACTAAGTAAGAAAATCAATGTTTGCAGTGCTGGCTCTATCAGCTGCATTTGACACTGTAAATTACCTTCTGTTTGAAGCAAGTTTAAGTTTAAAGTAGTTTTGAGTGTGACTTAGTTTTGAATTTGAATTAGTTTGAAGTAGTTTTAATTTGAAAGGTTTTAAGTTTGGAGTGATTGGTTTTACTTTTAAAGCCATTTTAAATTCGAAGGGTTTATTCTCCTTAGTTAATTCTCCTAGTTATATTTAAAAAGTCCTGGCTAATCCAAGCTTTATAATGGCAGGGATTGTTGCTCTGTTTTTGAAGTCCATAAAAATGCATCTGTCCGTCAAATAATGTGCTCCACACGGCTCATGGAGATTAATAAATGCCTTTAGAAGTGAATTTATGCGTTTGTGTGAGAAAAATATTCATATTTAAAACTTTATAAAGTAACATTTCACTTTTGGGTGAACTATCCCTTTAACAGTGGACAACACCGGCTTTTGTAACAAAACGTGTTTAGGGTACAGAATGTGCTATATGGTTTGTCGTTTTTGTGCAAATTTACTCTTGAAGTCAAGTAAAATCTCGAGTCATTGGATCTCAAGTCAAGTAAAGAAGTTTTCTTCATTTACTCAAGCAAGTCTCAAGTCCTTAAATTTGTGACTGGAGTCCCCCTCCTCATCATGGAGACCCATAGCACACAAATGCTGCTGATTCCTGGGAATGCCCTCGGCTTTGAAATGCACATTTCTGAAACAGCAAACCAACCTTCAGATATGCTAAACAGTCCGTCCCAGAACGCTTTTTAATGCTGCATGCTTTAAATGCCAAACACTAGCAACAAATGCAGGGCTGGAACTGGAAGGTAGAAAACCGAGGCGCTGGAGTGAATTTTAAAGTGTAATGGGGTTGGTGTAGGACTACAAATTAGATGGACTACAAACCCCATGAGTCAATACACTATAAAAGGAAACCAAGCCAGTTGTTCCTCCTCTTTGTGGTAGGCTTGAAAAACCTCACAGCTTCTCATGCTTGTGTAATGGCAGATGAAAACACCAGTGATTAATGAGCAGTAAGGGTTGTGATTTTATAATGAATATAGTGAGTTTATCTAGTTTTAACACTTGTATTTGCTTTGTTTTAGTGTCCTTTGGAGAATGGTGTTGACTGGGTGCCTCAGAGAATTAAGCAGGTATATTTAAGAACACAGGTACTTTTATCAATTTAATTTACTATTTGGTTTTAAGCTTTTTATAGTGTATTGACTCATGGGGTTTGTAGTCCATCACGTTTGTAGTCCTACAGCTACTCATTACAAAAGGATAGATGCATTTCCAGTTAAAAGCTAGTTACATGTTTATAGGGAAAAGAAAAGTATTGCAGTGTTTTATCAGCCTGTGAAAGCTATGAGTAGAGGGATCATCTGTGTCTGTTTGAAGGAGGACCTATTCTGTTATCGTGTGAGTTTCCTAAGTAAAAATTGCACATGAACGCCCTCCGATGTCATGTTGTCACCAGAAATTCGGAAATTTTGATACCCAAATTCACGAGATGGGCGAGCCATTAATGTAGTGATATTTACATATCATTTGAAGCCTATTCTATGTTTTATACACAGTGAAAATAGCCAACGTTTGACTGAAATTACATTGTAAATGTTTATATGGTTGTCAGATATGCACTTTATGGCGTATTATACATACGAACCCCCCACCCCACTACCCTAAACCTACCCAAGAGAGTGTGTCCTATATACGCCATAAAGTGCGTCTCATATGCACGCGAAAAACAGCGTATCATATGCACACCAAAATGGGTTTAGGCGTATACTTTCCACGACATTGCACACTTGTACTATTTATATGCATTTATGTGTGATCGGGTTGGCATGTGACACCACATATAACTTTACTTTTAATAAGATTTTCCAAATAAAGTGGCAAGAATAAAACAGGTGTCCTCCATGATTCCTCTTCATTCTGTCAACAAAGCACTCGTAATCACGACTTCTGAAGTTTTCAGTTTTATTTTCTCTGTCAGTGTTTCTGAACTCCTGAAACGCCTCCATCTTGAGGTTTCCTTCGGGACCGACACGTCACAATATTCCTCATTATAATAATTAATGCTCAGAATAAAGGGGCGGGGCGGGCTTGGCTGAGTTAGTTAGTTGTGTGTTGAGACTGGCGGTTATGGTAAGGGGCGGAGCATTTCCCAAACACCAATCACAACACACTGCTCCAGCCGACCAATCAGAGCACAGTGTGCTTTCAGAAGGAGGGGCTTCAGGAACTAAACAGAGTTACAGACTGGGAAGAGAGGAGCCGCAACACTGGAGAATATGAGGAATAATCAACATTACCTGCTCTAGTAGAGCACAGACACAAAAGCTAGACTTCAACAACATGGCCTCTCTGAACACTGTGAGGTCAGCTCAGTAAACAGGTGAGAATGTAACGTATGTAATGCATCACATGACCCTGGGGCATGACTGAAAGCACCTTCATTAGACAACAGGACCTGATGGTGTGCTCACCTGACCACACAGCAGCCAATAGAGAACTGGCACGCTTGCACACGTTCTCAGGGAACTGGATTACATACATAACCCAGGGTGGTTTCCTTGTCTCACAATACACGAATACACACAAGTATGTGCAATTTCATGCACAAATCAATACTGAGCTGATTGCATTGGTCTTCTTCCTCAAGATGTCTGTGTTTGAATTCCCAAGAAAGCATGACTTTCAGGTTTTCAAACTCTGTGCCCTATCACACACACACCTGGTGCGACGCTGGTGTGTTCTGCTCGTCTCAGCTCGATGCAGTTCTCATGTTCACGTCCACCTCCTCAGTGTTTAAATATCAAATGCACTGGTGTGTGTGTGTGTGTGTGTGTGTGTGTGTGTGTGTGTGTGTGTGTGTGTGTGTGTGTGTGTGTGTGTGTAAACCAGGAGTGTTCAGGAGCATTGTTGGAGCGTTGCTATTGTGAGGAACTGAAACCACTGACCATTGACCAACACACACCTGCTCTAAAGTCAATAGTGCAGTATTTCTGTGTTATTTAAAGAGTGTGTTAGTGAGCTTATATGAGCTTATAGGGGGTACACACACACACAAACACACACACACACTCTGATTATTACACACAGGGATGTGCAGCAGCACACACACACACTCTGAACTCTCTCTCTCTCTCTAACTCACACACACACTCTGATTATTACACACAGGGATGTGCAGCAGCACACACACACACACACTCTGAACTCTCTCTCTCTCTCTATCTCACACACACACACTCCTCATGTAAACAGTGTCTCTGCTCATGGCTCGAGCACAGCTGGCTTTTAAAGGGAAAGGGAGATGAGGCTCTGATTGGTTTATTGCTCGTTAAACACACCCATGACTCATTAAGATACGAGGGACGACCCTTTTAGACCATGAGCCGAAGCGCCGACCGTTTGTCCCGTCGTTAAACTAGCAGAAGAGGATTCAGACTCTAAGAGCTCCAGACCCTGATCTCAGATCAGTGGAATAGGTTCCTCAGGTTCAGTATATTATTATACGAGGTCTCGCTTTCTAAAATAAACATAACTATATATTTTAAGACGTGTTATACTGTTTGTGAAAAATTGTATGTGTGGTGCCTTTTATGCTGTCTGTACTAAAATTATTCATATATAATCTTGAATGTATTTCAAGTAATTTAAAATCTATAACATATTTGTTTATCATCTTTCATTGGTTCAAAGTAAGTTTTTCATTTATTTTCCTGACATTTTCTTGCAGCCCAGATTAAAAACCTTGAGGAAACAAGAAATGTAAGTAAGTGTATTGTCATTATATAAGTATTTACAGTAGTTAATAATTTAAAAAAGTAATTCTCTACCATTTACACCACTGAAAATGCCCAATAAGAGCAAATAGTCATAAAGCGAAGGCATCTGGACAGCGTCTGAGTCTGAGATGTCCAGTCATTGCTGCCACTGAATTATCCATCTATTAAATGACAGGCTCCAAAGCTGTTATTTATACAGTAGGATGGTTGCTCATAAACATCTTGTATGTAAGGGTTCACACAAGGTTCAATCTGACGTCAACAAACCTTGCAAAACCTTGAGCAATAAAGAGAAAAACATGAGCTGTCTGAGAAGTCTAGCATGATTCCTGGCAGGTTTTCATTTAAAGGCAGCCGAGGGAAGGCTTAGCACAGAAAGTCTCTGTTCCAACCCTTACGGAAAGAATATATATTTCCCTATATATGACAGATCAATATATGAAATAATATAACAGCATATTTAAATACAGAATAATATATTGCATTAATATATTAAAATATTTTGAATAATACATAAGGAATTGCCGCTTTTCATATATTGAAAAAAACGTGACTATATATTTACTAATATATCACAAAGTATGTAAATGTTATATTTAGTAATACATTTCATAATATATAGATGTATATGTGATCAGATATGGTACTGCAAAGTTGGGTTGAAAATGGACAAACCCAGCGATTGGGTTGTTTTAGCCCAGTGATTGATTTATTTTAGCCCAGTCATTGGGTTGTTTCAGCCCGGCGATTGGGTTGGTTTAGCCCGGCGATTGGGTTGGTTCAGCCCAGCGATTGGGTTGGTTAAGCCCGGCGATTGGGTTGGTTTAGCCTGGCAATTGGGTTGTTTTAGCCCAGCGATTGGGTTATTTTACCCCAGTGATTGGGTTGTTTTAGCCCAGCGATTGGGTTATTTTACCCCAGTGATTGGGTTGTTTTAGCCCAGCGATTGGGTTATTTTACCCCAGTGATTGGGTTGTTTTAGCCCAGCAATTGGGTTGTTTTAGCCCAGTGATTGGGTTGGTTTAGCCCGGCGATTGGGTTGTTTTAGCCCAGTGATTGGGTTGGTTAAGACCGGCAATTCGGCTGTTTTAGCCCAGCGGTTGGGTTGTTTAGCCCAGCGGTTGGGTTATTTAGCCCAGGGATTGGGTTGGTTTAGCCCAGGGATTGGGTTGGTTTAGCCCAGCAATTGGGTTGGTTTAGCCCAGTAGTTGGGTTAAATGTTTGCCCAACCTGCTGGGCAGTTTTATTTAATCCAAATTATTTACCCAAATTATTTATTTATTTTATCTGTTTTCAACCCAACTTGGGTTGTTTTTAGCCCAGCATTTGTTAAAGTTACAATTGTCTTAATGGGTGTTCAGCCAATCTTCATCCTCACCACAGGCTCTACTCTTCAGATCAATGGTAACACCGAAACCTCACACATACCAGAAACCCTTTTAAATTTTAAAAAATTATAACTTAAAACAAAAACAGATCTCCTTATTAATATTGAGCAAAACATGAAATAGCACGTATTTTTTACCATTTACTCTTTAACAATCAGAAGCAAAGCATGCTGGGAACTAAATCTGCTGTAATTAAAATGCCATGAGATGTTTAGCAGAATCTTGTTCTGCATTTGGTGACAGTGTTCTGGGAAAGAACTTACCTTGCATGGATAAGAGAAGGGAGTTGCATGGTTATACTGCATGAAAAACAGCTGCTAAAATTACACATACTGTATCTCATTATAAATTAATCAAATCACATTTATTTTCATATTAAACATCACAAGAGTCATTTATTACTTAATGTAGTGCTTTCAAGGCCAAGGCAGAGCTGACAACCAAGAATCCCAAAGCAGACCCGAGTAGTTTGGCAGAACCACAGAGGGAGGATTGCTGGATTGCTTTGGCATAGGAGTGAGGGAGGCTGGACAAGACCATGCATGGGAAAGGAGACTTGGAGCTGAGCAGACCCAGTGGCAGTGAAGGCAACTTGTGCTGGATGACAAAGCAAACTTGCTGCTGGGTGGAGCCAGTGACAACGGAGACTTGAGACTGGACTGAACCAGCTGCAAGGAAGATAATTTGGGACTGTACTGAACCAGCAGCAAGGAAAACGACTTGGAACTGGGCCCGAACCATAGGAGACGAAGACAACTTGGAACTGGGCCGAACCATATGAGACGAAGACAACTTGGAACTGGGCCGAACCATAGGAGACGAAGACAACTTGGAACTGGGCCGAACCATAGGAGACTAAGACAACTTGGAACTGGGCCGAACCATAGGAGACTAAGACAACTTGGAACTGGGCCGAACCATAGGAGACTAAGACAACTTGGAACTGGGCCGAACCATAGGAGACTAAGACAACTTGGAACTGGGCCGAACCATAGGAGACGAAGACAACTTGGAACTGGGCCGAACCATAGGAGACGAAGACAACTTGGAACTGGGCCAAACCATAGGAGACTAAGACAACTTGGAACTGGGCCGAACCATAGGAGACTAAGACAACTTGGAACTGGGCCAAACCATAGGAGACAAAGAAAACTTGGAACGGGCCGAACCATAGGAGACGAAGACAACTTAGAACTGGGCCGAACCATAGGAGACGAAGACAACTTGGAACTGGGCCAAACCATTGGAGACTAAGACAACTTGGAACTGGGTCGAACCATAGGAGACGAAGACAACTTGGAACTGGGCCAAACCATAGGAGACTAAGACAACTTGGAACTGGGCCGAACCATAGGAGACGAAGAAAACTTGGAACGGGCCGAACCATAGGAGACGAAGACAACTTAGAACTGGGCTGCACCAGCAGCAAGGAAGACGACTTGGAGTTGGGCTAAACCAGCATTGGTGAAGACAATTTGGAGTTGGGCTGAACCAATGGAGGCAAAGAAGACTTCGAACTCGACTGAACCAGCAGCAAGGAAGACTACTTGAAACTGGGCGAACCATAGGAGATGAAG
The DNA here is from genome assembly GCF_024679245.1 of Pseudorasbora parva. Taxonomy (NCBI): domain Eukaryota; kingdom Metazoa; phylum Chordata; class Actinopteri; order Cypriniformes; family Gobionidae; genus Pseudorasbora; species Pseudorasbora parva. The sequence goes on along the minus strand of NC_090193.1, from coordinate 1,519,707 downwards.
ACAACTTGGAACTGGGCTGCACCAGCAGCAAGGAAGACGACTTGGAGTTGGGCTGAACCAGCGTTGGCGAAGACAATTTGAAGTTAGGTTGAACAAATGGAGACGAAGAAGACTTGAATCTCGACTGGACCAGCAGTAAGAAAGATGGTTTGGAACTGGGCTTAACCTGTGGAGACAAAGACGATTTGAAACTGCACTGAACCAGTGGCAAAGAAGACAACTTTGAACTGGACTGAACCAGCTTCGACGAAGACGACTTGGAGTTGGGCTGAATCAGCGTTGGCAAAGACAATTTGGAGTTGGGCTGAACAAATGGAGACAAAGAAGACTTGGAACTGAACTGGACCAGCAGTAAGAAAGGTGGTTTGGAACTGGGCTGAACCAGTGGAGACAAAGACTACTGGAAACTGGACTGAACCAGTGGCAAAGAAGACGACTTGGAACTGGACTGAACTAGTGACAAAGGAAGATGACTTGGAACTTGCCTGATCCAGAGGAGACAAAGAAGACTTGGAACTCATCTGGACCAGCAGTAAGGAAGATGGTTTGGAACTGGACTGAACCATTTAGAGTGAAGACGACTTGGAACTGTATAGCGTATAGTGATGGGGACACTATACTGATGAAGAGCACCGTCTTTCGGATGAGACGTTAAACCGAGGTCCTGACTCTCTGTTGTCGTTTAAAATCCTAGGATGTCCTTCTGAAAAATAGTAGGGGTGTAACCCCGACATCCTGGCCAAATTTGCCCATTGGCCCCGTCCTTCATGGCTTCCTAATAATCCCCCTCTCCTGATTGGCTTCATCACTCGGTCTCCTCTCCACCAAGCAGCTGGTGTGTGGTGAGCGTTCTGGCGCAATATGGCTGCCGTCGCATCATCCAGGTGGTGCTGCACATTGGTGGTGGCTGAGGAGATTCCCCCCTTCAATGTAAAGCGCTTTGAGTATCTTGAAAAGCGCTATATAAATCGAACACATTATTATTATTATTATTATTATTATTATTATTATTATTATTATTATTATTATTATTATTATTAACTGGGCTGAACCAGCGATGGCAAAGTCGACTTGGAGTTAGGCTGAACCAGCGATGATGGGCACAAAGTAGCTCAAACTAGCGAAAAAGATGACTTGGGACTAGATGAGATCAGTGAAAACTGAAGATCTTGCATCATTTTATCATCCATCTCATCAATTAATAATATACCCAGCTCATTGAATGCCACTGAGTGATAGGAGTGTAGGGGCTCCAATTTATCCTGTTGATCTCTACTAATATTCCCTTAGGACCGGAGTGTGGAAGGGGCTCCAATTCATCCCATCCCATCAAAACTCCACTAAAAGGCCCTATGTGATGGACTTGACCTCTGGCAAATGTTCTGGGTTGATCTTGGTGGCAGGCTCGAGCTTAGAGACTGTGGTGGGCTCTGGCTTATGCTTCATAGTGGGCATGCCTGAAGGCTGGCTGGGCTCTTGGTCCAGAGTTTGGCTGGTTCTGTCCTCATCTGCGAGGCAGATGGTGAATCGTGAGAAACATCAAACTGCCACATATTGTTCAAAGCTCCCTTAAGGACCTTCCATGGGCAGACGTACCTTGGACCTTTAATTAAGGCTGGTGTTGTAAAAGGAGTTGACAAACAGTGGGGATATCCATTTTTCTTATTTGTTTTATTCTCTCTTTGTGGTTCTTTAATGGGTAGATTAGATCCAAAGAAAGATGTGTGACACTGAATGAAAGATTGATACTTTTAATAATGACCAAGAATAACCAAAACAAAAAAAATGAACAAACCACAAACACTGAACAAAAACTCCAGAACTTGATCATGAACCAATGCAGACGAAGAAGACTTGGAACGGAACTGATCCAAACTAACAGAATGATACAGAAATTAAACATCACATGATCATGATAGTATGATGAATGATTCTAAAATATAGCATATTTTAAAATGCACAACAGAGGCATTATATACTTTTATACAAATATGTTTGCTGCTTGTTCAAAAAAGAGATGATGGCAATACCATTCTTCAACTTTTGTCACAAATTAATTTCATTATACTTAATCCACTTAAATTTCTAAAAATGGAAATTAACAATAATTTTAAGTAGGGACTACATGAATATAATAATTTCTGTTGACTGTAATTCCTTCACATATTTGAATAAATAAAATAGTTAAACAATAGTTTGGAGCCTTGAATCTAATTGGTTAACAGCATCTGACAGTATTTTAAGTGCGATGATGATTATTCCAGCAGCACTGCTTGAACCAATCAGTTTCAAGGACCCAAACTGTTGTACAAATATCTTTATTTATTTAAATATGTGGTGTCATTACCTCAATTCTAGCCAGAGCCACACGGATTAAAGGAACAAGTGATTACAACATTACCAGACTTTTTTTTTTATAGGGGAATAACAGTTAAACCACATAAATAGACCAATATGTTCAATGAAGATCCGGAGAGAAAGTTGAAGTTCAATCAGTTAACAGATAATTTACTGAAGAAAAAGTTCTCCACACTTCTGAAGGCCTAATTAGCAAATCAAATCAACCGATCATTTCTAGCGGTTCTGATAGGTTACTAATACAGATAACTTCAGCGACATCCAAACATGGTGTTCTGTTCTTTACACAAATGGAGCTATTTAAATGCATTATCTTTGACACACTACATGTAAGAAACTTGGTTAAAGGTCACATGAGTTATGAATTCTGGAAAGACGCTTCTCATCTGGGATGCTGTTGAACTCTTCTGCTATTCCTTTAGCATGGTCACATGCCTCTCATGATAATAAAGAACCCGTACAAAGACAATTAGATCAAACATAGGCCATATCTTTTCCCTTCAAGGCTGAGTTTTGTCAGGACTTCATGATTCACTGTCATAGTTTAACATGTAGTGACCATAGACTGTATAAAATAATTGACCTAGTGTCCGTGACGTCACCCGTAGGTTTCTGAAGAACATTTTTGAAGTAGGTGGAGCCATTGCCATCTTGTGCATGTCACTCCTGAAAAGCTGAAAATGGTAAAAGAGGCGGGAAATTGGCGGAGCTGAGGTGACTTGATGACTGACAGACAGTAGACAAACGGCAAGCCTCCTGTCACTCATGTGGCCACACCCTTAATTATGCAGAACTTTAAGACTAAATATAATTTAAATGGATGAGTAATAAAAATATTCACCCCCTCACAGTTGACATAAAGGGCAAAAGTAGCCATATAGACCAAAACCACTTTTTGTACCAGACTGTAAATATGTGTTTTCTTCTGCTGTAAAGTTCTGTATTTTAAAGGGGCGGTTGCATGTGATTTGACTTGTTTAACTTTAGTTAGTGTGTAATGTCGCTGCTTGAGCATTAACAGTCTCTGCAAAGTTACAGCGCTGAAAGTTCACTGCAAACGGAGATATTGTCTGTTAAAGTTACGGCAGTTTATTGCCTACAAAAATGGCCGGTATGGACTACAACGAGCTTCTTCCTGGGTTGGTGACATCATAAACCCTCGCTAGTCTACGCAGATGTGACTTCTGCCCGTAATGGGAAGGGGCGTGGCCTAAACCTGTGCTTGGCACTTCAGCCAATAAAAATACAGGAAACTACATTTGGCCATCTGACCAATCTAAGACCATTGTGTTTTTCAGAGGGAGGGGCTTCATAGAAGCAGGAAGCAGACGAGCCGTTCAAAGCACAGACAGCAGTGTGGAATAAAGGTCAAATATAACAAAAATACGGCGTTTAAAAAAAAGAAGAAGTATTAAGACATGTTATACTGCGCCCCATAAACACAACCAAGCCTAGAAAAAAAAAACACAGAACCACCGCACATGGGGGAGATATAGATTTGGTTGTATTCTGGAGTCTATCTCTAGTGGCCAGTCCATGAATTGCAGTTTAAGTCACTTCTGTGTTTAAAAGAGAGACCGGAAGGATGCTGCTTGGTTAACCAATGATACTATAAATCCTTCAGGGTTAACATGCATTCAGGAATCATGGAAAATAAGACCACCAATGTGTATTAAGTCACTTGGGTCGAATTAGATTTCATGTTCACTGTGTGTACTCTCTTCTAGTTGTGAATAGGCATCAACATTCATCATTAGGGCTCTTGTATATGGTCTATACAGAAACAAATTAGAGTATGATGGACGGGTAATAGGGACTTATACACAAGAGTTAGTGAGGGTGCCCTGTCGCTGGCTCTCTCTCTCTCTCTCTCTCTCTCTCTCTCTCTCTCTCTCTCTCTCTCTCTCTCTCTCTCTCTCTCTCTCTCCCCCAAATGAAAGGTTGTACAATCAGAGCACAAGTATACTTGACAGATGAGACATTTCAATTGAATAGACACGTCCAGTTCATTAGCCCTGACGCCGCTGCTATGTAACACAAGCTGAGCTCGAACGACAAATTAATGGTCAGTAGGCCATCTCAGACCTCTTTGTGTTTATTCTTTTGCTTTTTGGATCTAGTCCAGTGTTTGATGGCTGACCCTGTGGCCTTTAAAATTTCATTCCATTCATTTACATTGTATGTACATCACTAACCAAGATATTTGTTAGTAAAGACCATTATTATCATTGTTATTTTGTAAAACGACATTGCTACAAATGCTGTGGAATGAGCTTAACTCTAAGGCCAGGTTTCACAGACAGGGCTATAGTTCACCATTTTTGGGTGAACTAACCCTTCAAACACTCGCTTTATACGCATGTGTGTATTTAAAATCTTCAAGTGTCCAACTAGACGCGATAGAAACGAATTTGATGCTCAATTCATGTTCGGTGTTACTCCAGTAATGCACAAATCCGATCTTTTAACCATATCCGATTTTTTGGCCCTTCTGTTTACGTTCACTTTAGACACGACTGGTATCTGTGTTTACATGAATCCTGCCCAAAATGATTTTAAATGATCGCTTTACTATGCACATTGTAGACGCTCTGCTTTTGGCTGTATTATTACAATTATCTATATAATTCATGTTGGATGGCCATGATTATTTGCCAGCATGGACAAGATAACAGCTGTCATGGATGTTTGACCGAGCTGACAGGAAAATAACAGTAGTTTTCGATTGTTATTTATCCAGCCGACAGCTCATTAGATCTGGAATTCTGAGGTGAAATAAAGTATCACTGAAAGATGACATTTTTTGAATGAATTGCACGAGTGAGCAGCCTGAAGCTTGTTGGTTTAATCACAGTGAAGTTATCACCTCATTGCTGAGAAATATAATGTATCTTTCAGTAGTTGAGCTGTTATATTTATGAGCAGAGGTTGAGAACCAGCTCCTGAATGTGTTATGGTACAGAAGCTACGGAGACAGGATGGAAAGGGAACAGGTTTATTGTGAGAACCAGTAGAGTGAACAGTAGTGCAGGTGAGTAACTTGGCTGAGGTTTAGGTTTGGTTTTCCGGGTTGATACATTGATAGATGGTTGTCGTGGAGATCAGGCGGTTGGCGATGGAGACACGGAACACACACACGCTGGACATTGGAGGATGCTGAAGACTTGGAAGGATTCGCTGGAGACAGGTAAGTAACATCGAGGGGGTCCTTGAAGTAAGCAGAAGGGTAAGTACCTTTTACAAACGAGACCGGACTGTAAATGAGCGCATGCGTGTGCCTTTTGTGCTTCTGGTGATTGGGGTGATGATGGGCTGCAGGTGTGGGTGTCCAGTACTCAGGTGAGAGTGTGCGTGAGTCTGTGACGTGGGAGCCTGGCGTGTCGCTCCTGAGGGCCGCGGTCGTGGTGGTCGGCCTCTGCCTCGAGGTGCAGGTCTGTTGGGGTGAGAGGCATGGAAGGTTTCAAGCAGGTTAGGATCAAGGAAGTCATTTCTAGGTAACCATGAGCGTTCTTCTGGGCCGTAGCCCTCCCAGTCCACAAGATATTCCAGGAGATCACCACGGCGCCGGGGGTCCAAGATCTCCTTCAACTCGTAAGCGGTGCCGTCCTCCACGATGAGTGGGAGGGGGGTCTCCTCGCCTACGCCAGGCCCTGTGGAGGGAGAAACAGAGAGATAGTGAGGTTTAAGCAGTGAAATGTTGAACGTGGGGTGAATCCTAAACTCAGGTGGGAGCTGATATGTGACCGGGTTGATCTGCTTAACGATGGCGTAGGGGTCAATGAATCTGGGACTGAGCTTCCTGCATTGCAGACGCATTCTGATGTCCCTCGTGGACAGCGAGACCTTCTGCCCTGGCTGGAAGTAGGAGGTGCTGGATCGCCGAAGGTCCGCTGTCATCTTGCGTCTGCGTAGGGCTTGCTGGAGTTGATGGTGTGCGGAGACCCAGACCCTTGGGGGGCAAGTGCCCAATGAAGTGTGAGTGGAGTGGATCAGTGGGGTGCGCCGTGTCCGTGGGATGTACTGGGACACTGGTGGGCAACCCGACGGGGTTGGTAGAGGCATTGAAGGAGGGAAGGGTTTCCTCTGACCAGGCGATGGGACTCATGAAGATCTCGTCAGGCAGGATTGGCTTCAATTTTGAAGTCACTACCTGATTGCCTAACCCCACCCCTAATCCTAACCCCGCCCCCACAGCTAACCCTAAACCTACCAATCCACAGTTTTCACGTGTCGTCACACACATATTAGTGCAACACGAGGTTTCTCGCTAGGTGTTTTCCCATCGAAACCCATTATAAAGAAAACGTTGCGTTCATTCTCCGGGTTTCATCTACTCTCCTTTATATAGTATGCATTATCAAAAAGGTGTAAACTGAATTTAATCTTTTTAATATCACTGTTTTAGTACATTACGGCACTTTAATGGTTTAAAAGAAGTCATCAGTTCACCCTCCGTCTGCTTCATCAGCTCGATAACGGGTTTACTGCATAATTAATCTGTTTAAAATCAAGCAGTGTAACAACTCCATTTAAAATAAAACCCAGATCAACAAATCCTAGATTAGCGTTAATTTTTTTAACTAAATCCTTGTTGGTGCAACTCACTCTGTAGTGTTTTTCACGTTAAGCTTTGTAAAAACGTCCCGCTTTTTTGTATTAGTTATTTAAAATATTGCAGCAGGTGCTGTATATGATCATAAGTGCCCAAAACGTGCATTTTGCTCACATATTTTTGTTTTAAGATGGAAATTTGACAGGTTTGTGCTGCAGTTATATGGAGCTCTATGGTTTTGCCCTCTAAGGCTCCGCGACAGTCACGTGACTGAAAACTATGGATACTAGAGGGGTAATAATTTGGTAGGAGTCGGATTTTGGCACAACACCGGAACACGTCTCTGGGAAGGCATCTGAACCCGAGCTCCTCAGCCGGCTCCTCTACTCTGAGTCTGAGCTCCTCAAAGTGCAGACAGCAAAACATTCAATAATCATTTTGTCTTTGTCCATTGCATATCGCTCCGTTTGACTTCCCTTACCGGGTTCGAGCGTCTTGGGCTGTTTCGCCAGTGTACAGTGTAAATGCAAATATCAGATACGGGTCGCTTTTAAAAGGTGATGAAAAAAATCGGATATAGTCATCAAAACGGAATTGTTCATCAAGACCTGCAGTGTAAATGCGGCCTTAATTTAATTTAAAAAAAAATTTGTGGCAGAATTAAATGTAACCGTGTTTAAATACAATTATTTGTTGTATTACCAAAAAAAAAAAGGTCATACAAGTCATTGAAAAGAATGGATCTCTCTCTCTCTCTCTCTCTCTCTCTCTCTCTCTCTCTCTCTCTCTCTCTCTCTCTCTCTCTCTCTCTCTCTCTCTCTCTGTGTGTGTGTGTTCCCAACATTATAGGGGCAAAATGTCCCCACAAAGATGATAATATCTGAAATCCTTGACCTTGAAGGGACAATGTTTTGGTCCCCGTGAGGAAATCAGCTTCTCTACGTCATACACTGTAAAAAAAAAAAAAAAAAAAAAGGCAAATTTTGAACTTTTGCAGTACAATCGACTTGGATGTTTTAGTTTTTTCAACTTAAATTATGTTAAACTGACTTAAAAAAAATTAGTTACATCTTGTATAACTAATAAAAACAAGTTTAACATTTCTTTACTTATTTTGATGAGTTAAAACAATGTAAAAACATATGTTGTCATAACTTATTGAACATATGATTTTTTACAGTGTACAAAGTGACGTTTTTTGAAAATGTAAAAATGCATAAAGTTTTCTGTAATGGGTAGGTTTAGTGTAAGGGGAGAGAATATAAAGTTTGTTCTGTGTGTGTGTGTGTGTGTGTGTGTGTGTGTGTGTGTGTGTGTGTGTGTGTGTGTGTGTGTGTGTGTGTGTGTGTGTGTGTACTTGTTTTATTACTTTATATTATACACTAATACACACACACACACACACACACACACACACACACACACACACACACACACACACACACACACACACACACACACACACACACACACATATATATAAACCTGAGATCTCCAGCCAGCGGTCTCCACAATAGAAATGGATTTATAAACATATTAAATTATGTTTTTTTATTTGAAAATATAAAAATGCAGAATGTTTCCTATGATGGGTAGGTTTAGGGGCTGTGTGTGTGTGTGTGTGTGTGTGTGTGTGTGTGTGTGTGTGTGTGTGTGTGTGTGTGTGTGTGTGTGTGTGTGTGTGTGTGTGTGTGTGTGTGTGTGTGTGTCTGTGTGTCTGTGTGTCTGTGTGTGTCTGTGTGTCTGTGTGTGTCTGTGTGTGTGTCTGTGTCTGTCCCCGGTCCATCTATGAGACATCCATGAGGCTCTCCAGAGCAGTAAAGCGTCATTCAGCGTCCAGTTCACTCGAAGTGAGCACCAAACCTGTGGAGATAAACGCCATTCCTGCCGAGATTTCACTGCCGAAGGGTCCGGAGGGTAAGTTTCCACCCGTGCTTATTACCTATTACCTAATCACGTTAATGTCAATTCATGTCAACGAAGCGAAGCACTAAATCTATTATGTAAAAATCACCAGTATTTGCTCTCGTGAACGGTGTGATGGATTCGCGTTCACGCGCATTCCACAGGTGCGACCGAAGCGCGCGTGTCTTCCTCGCGGAGATCTTCATCCAATCAGAATGAAATTATCGATAAAGATATAGCTCTTTAGAAAAGGTCAAACGCGTGTAAGTTTTACGCATCGTCCCTTTACATTACGCGTCGAGTAATCATGAGACATATGTTTGGATAATCTACAACAATCTGTAAACCTGTGAGCTCTCAAGTTTACAGAAAAGCATAAATATTTAGTGCAACTGCATTCTTGACCGTTATGTGTTTATACCTAAAAAAAGGAGGGAAAAGCTAAATCTGACTAAAGTGCTTGATTTTCATGTTGCAATACTGTGAGATTAAGATATATTACATAATTCTGATTTGTAGTTATCAGTTCTTCATGCCACTACTTTAGATGAATCAACATCCACCAATGCTACATTTATTTTACTAAATATCCTAATCATTTAACAACATTACTTCAATGAGATCATTGTTTCCGCCTTAATTTAATATAGCCTATTGTTTATTAACATATGTACATTTCTAAAAAAAATAAATAAATAAAAAAAAAACTCTGGTCACAGATAAATCTAAATTGCCGTCAAGCTGCTTTGAAATGTGCATTGTGAATTGAATTGAACTGAACTGATGACCTGTTTTGTCTCATGGCATGTGTTCAGGTTTAGAAAGGCTTTTCCTCAAGCATCAACAGTACTAAACATTATTGTATGAATGTTTAATTGTCGTGCAAACTAGAGTTTTCAATTTTCAAAACCTAGATTAAAGTGAAGATTAAAGGCACAGTTCGGACGAAGACATTTTTAAAATGCTGCTCTTTTCCACAAGCCAGCAGTAAACCGTGACCAAAGAGCATGAGAGATGTCCAAAATGACATCTGTGCTATATTTCAAAGATCATTGATATTCTCTTCTGCCTTCACACTTATTCAGAGCAGCTTGCTAAATTTCTCCTTTCGGAAGAAAGACAATTAAAATATGTATGCATAAGCAAAGCATCACTTACGCTGTAAAAAAATAATAATGATAATAAGTTACCTGGTTGCCTTAATTTTGAGTTACATTTACATTTATGCATTTGTCAGACGCTTTTATGCAAAGCTATTTACATTGCATTAAAGGTACTGTTTGAGCTACAGGAAAGTTCATTGAAATACAATTACATTTAATACAATTAAATGTGTAAGCATATTGGGTAATTGTGTGTGTTTTATTTGTGATGATGCAGCCAAATTGTGATATTTTCATGATTTATCATATTTGTTATGCGGTTCAGATTCAATCATATTTTGAGTTTCTATTTATTAAATCAATCATTGTATCAACTCAAATTTTTTAATTTCAATAAACTCAAATTTTTAAGGCAACCAGGTTACTTACTTTTTAAAGATAAACCAACAAAACAATTTTACAGTTGCACACATGGCTTCTCTCCAAATGTGTCATATCACAAGTGCAATTGATGTATGAAAGATGGAAAGTGTTATATGTGTGCAAACATTCACACACAGTCCCAGAATATTTTTTTTTTTAATGAATAAGCCTGACAACACCATATTTACTGTGTAGATGGCGACACTTCACACTGATAAAAACAATGTGTTGGGTTAACTTAAAATATATATGCACCATTTTTGCATCACACTTTTTAACTTGGAATAATTTTGTTTAAAATTAACAAGAAAACCTTTTTTATACACTGTCAGGAAAAAAGGTACATTACTGTCACAGGGGTGGTACCCTAAGGTAACCAAAAAGGTACTAATATGTACCTTTAAGGTACTAATACGCACTCCTAAATTACTGATATGTACCATTTAGGGGTGAGTAAGGTACAAAGATGTACCTTTTCACTTTTGTACCTAAGGGTACCACCCCAGTGACAGCGCTGTACCTTTTTTTCTGAGAGTGTATGTACTTAAATATTTGAGTTCACTCAACATTCTTTACTTAAAAATATATGTGACACGATAGAATCTACTAAGTAATGTTAAGTTAACACAACTTGCACATACTTGCATGTCACATATATTTTCTTGTTAATTTTAAATAAAATTATTCCAAGTTGGGTTTACTTAAAAAGTGTGATGCAAAAATGGTGCACATATATTTTAAGTAAATCCAACACATAATTTTTACCAGTGCACAGAATCTAACCTGAGACGAGAGGCTAAGCGTTTGATGAGGTCTAGGCAAGAATGGATCGAAACCATCTCTCTTAGCAACAAGACTCTGTTTGACTCATATTTTCTGAGCATCCCTGGTGTCAGCGGCGGCTGCTTAATGAACCCGCGTGCGTCCGTGCTGTCGTAAGCACACGTTATTTCAGATATGTGGATTGTGTAACTCACTGACACCATCAAAAAGAGAGATGTCTCTCATTGTGCACTGTAAAAATGGATAATCTGCAAATGTTACCATGAAGAGACATTCTTAACTCATAACAATTTTTGGGGGGGTTGTTTGGTATAAATTAATACAGTATTTAGGTTGATTCAGTAATGCTAAATAATATTTCTTTCAGTGTAGTCACACATCAAAAAGGGCACTTTTTAAAAAAAATGCTGGGCTGTTTTAACACATATTTGGGTCAAATATGGATAAACCCAACGTGTTTGTGTTTGTTGATTCAACCTAGCATTTTAGAGTGTACTCTTAACCCTTTATGGGACAGCGTTGCCATAAGGCAACAATAGATTTTTTACTAATTTCCTTGTTATTCAGACAAAAATGCGAAATAAAGGGCAGGCCTTAAAGAGGTGATGATTGAGAAACTTTCCCTTGAGCCTTTTATTTATAAAAGGTCATAGTAATAGAAGAATATCCTGTAAGTTTCAGAGCTGAAAACTTCCTTGTTAGTAAAAGTAAAGCTAAGGCCCAGAAAACGAGGCTCTTAAATCAATGACGTAATAGAAGCGGGAAACTCCGCCTCTACAGATAAATGTGTACAAATGCTTCTGTAGCCCCACCCACCTGTTTCTGTAGCCCCGCCCCCTGACTGTTTCTGCAGCCCCACCCACCGACTCGTAGAGCTAAACTAGCAATAAACACGCAGAAGATAGCAAGATAAACGCTTGTAAACAAGACACAGGTTGACTGGATTTGCAGACATATTGAGATTAAAACACAACACTGTGCTTCTATAGTGGATCTGACAGGAATGGTGCAGCACACTTATGTGAGGAAAATGTTTTTTTTTCATATATATGTGATAGTATTTTATACAGATCGTATTGATTAAGTGTACGTACGAGTCTAACAGAACATACCTTAGCACGCTGTCACAGGCTGGAGAATCCTTTATTTGTTGGTTCATTTGGACGTGCCGTGTTTTCCAGACGGGCTATCAAAACGTAAGCAAGTCAGCAGGCCGGTGAATCTTAAATAGAGAAATAACAATCATTTCTTGATCTGCGTTGTTCACTCTCATGACTTAATATGTGAAGAATGTGTGCGCGTGCATGTGCATGTGTGTGTGTGTGTGTGTGTGTGTGTGTGTGTGTGTGTGTGTGTGTGTGTGTGTGTGTGTGTGTGGTTTGCGCTTATATCCACCTATTTGGCGGGCCAAGTAATAAAAAAATAAATCAATGGTGGGTGGAAGAGAAATAAATCATTGTGTTTGTATGATAAAGTGGTTTAGCGAGCCCTGTGAGAGAATCATTCCGGCCGCTTTCAAAACAATCCCTCATGTGAACTGACAGGGGAGCTGAAGCTCATTAAATATGCAAATCTTATCCAATCCTAGCCGTGGGCGTTGACTTCCAAGAAAATAGCCTATATTACTTATTAGTTATGATGTTTTTGTATGTAAAAACCTGTCAGGGTTCTGCCCTGGCAGCTCTGTCTGTTTAGTCTTTGTTTAATGTTTCTATGTTTGTGTTGTGTCTTAGTGCATGGATCTGTCTCTCTCTTTGTGTCTGTCATGTGTTCCTCTTGTCCTACCTCCTTGTTTGCTGTTACCACGCCCCCTTGTTTAGTCTGGTCTAGTCCTCGTTTCACTAATTGTGCTCACCTGTTCCTCATGTGCTCTGGTCCCTTTATATTGTGCTACCTTCCCTCATGTCTTTGCTGGTTCGTTGTGTATGTTTGTGAGCGTTTGCTTGTGCGTACATGTCTCTAGCTCCTTGTCTAGCCTAGTCTAGCCTTTTCTAGTTTTAGTGTCTCCTGTTTTTCTAGCTTTGAATTTATTTTCAGTTTTTTCTTTGTTCCTGAGTTTTTGAGTCTAGTGAAGTTTCTGTCTTTATTTTTGCTTGTTTTCTCCAGGTCTTATTTTGGTATTTTTCTTCTAGCCTTATTGTTTAGTTTTCTTGGTTCTGATAGCTTACCTTTTTATTTTTCCTGTTTTCCACTTTTATTTTCTCAGTTCAGTCTTTTTATAGAGATTGGTTTTGTTTTATTTTTCTTCGTTTTCTAGCTCCAGTTTTTATTTTAAGTTTTTGTTTAATTTAGTCATAGTTCTTAGTTTGTCTGTTTCTTGTTGTCTTGTCTAGAGTCTTGTCGTGTGTGTGTGTCCTGTGTTGTTTTCTGTCCAGTGTTTTTTCCCTGGCCGCTGTCTCCACTGCCTGTCAGCCAAGACTCCTGCTTCGGTGAGAACCTCAAGCCTCAGGTTCCTGCCTGGATTGGTCCAACCCCGCCCTGCCTGGTGTTGCCTCCCAAGCTGTCGTGAAGTTCATTGGCTGCCTGGACTGGTCTCAGTGGTCATCCTCCCCTGCCCGTCATCGTCGTGTCTTTCCCCTGCCCTGGTGTTTGGACTGTCACTCATCCACTACCCCATTGTGTCTGTTGATCTGTCTTGTTAATAAACTGTCCTTGTTCACTCTGCATCTGGGTCCTCCACTTCCTGATCCTTGACAGAACGAACCAGCCCAGATCGGACCCAGCAGAATGAGCTTCAAGATCCGTCCCCCTACCAAGGCTCAAGAGCGACTGTCCCGTCAGCAAGGTCTAGCAGCACTTCGCCAGGGGGGTCTAGATGAGAGGGCCTTTGCCCAGAAGTTCTGGACTATGGCTAGGGGTCTAGAATATCAGGATGCAGCCCTCAAAGACATCTTTAACCTCTGCTTGGACGACCCCTTGCCACAGTCAGAGATGGAGGGGCTGAGATACTTGGGGTATTGGGAATTCACCAACTATATACATCTTCGCAGGCAGTGGGCAGCACTGACACGTCCTGAATTCTTTTGTAATGACAAATTAACACTCTCAACCTCATCAAGTCCAGTTCTAGGCTCTTTACCATCTTCAAAGAAGAGGCGGAGGAGAGCGAGTCGGTCTGCTGTATCTGTCTCCGAGTCAATCTCAGTTGTTCCTAAGCCAGCTCCTACTATTTCATGGTCCACTCCCGTCAGTCCAGAGCCAGTCGAGCCCGCACCTGTCAGTCCAGAGCCAGTCGAGCCCGCACCTGTCAGTCCAGAGCCAGTCGAGCCCGCACCTGTCAGTCCAGAGCCAGTCGAGCCCGCACCTGTCAGTCCAGAGCCAGTCGAGCCCGCACCTGTCGGGCCAGAGCCAGTCGAGCCCGCACCTGTCGGGCCAGAGCCAGTCGAGCCCGCACCTGTCGGGCCAGAGCCAGTCGAGCCCGCACCTGTCGGGCCAGAGCCAGTCGAGCCCGCACCTGTCAGGCCAGAGCCAGTCGAGCCCGCACCTGTCAGGCCAGAGCCAGTCGAGCCCGCACCTGTCAGGCCAGAGCCAGTCGAGCCCGCACCTGTCAGGTCAGAGCCAGTCGAGCCCGCACCTGTCAGGCCAGAGCCAGTCGAGCACAAATTGTCATGCCCTCGAAAGCGGAAGAAGAGGAGAGCCCATGCCTGCAAGTCAGCTGCCATTCTAGATGCCCCTCATCTGTTGGTCCAGGAGGGCCGGAATCAAGCGGCTCCAGCCCCTGAGCGCAGTCCAGTGTCGGCTCCAGCCCCTGAGCGCAGTCCAGTGTCGGCTCCAGCCCCTGAGCGCAGTCCAGTGTCGGCTCCAGCCCCTGAGCGCAGTCCAGTGTCGGCTCCAGCCCCTGAGCGCAGTCCAGTGTCGGCTCCAGCCCCTGAGCGCAGTCCAGTGTCGGCTCCAGCCCCTGAGCGCAGTCCAGTGTCGGCTCCAGCCCCTGAGCGCAGTCCAGTGTCGGCTCCAGCCCCTGAGCGCAGTCCAGTGTCGGCTCCAGCCCCTGAGCGCAGTCCCGTGTCGGCTCCAGCCCCAGAGCGGAGTCCAGTGGCTCCATCTCCTGTTCCTAACCCAGTGAGGGCTTCACCTTCTGTCCCAGGGCACACTTCAAGGCTGGCCGTCCCAAGAGCCCGCTTCAGAGGAGGCCGTCCCAGAGCCCGCTTCAGAGGAGGCCGTCCCAGAGCCCGCTTCAGAGGAGGCCGTCCCAGAGCCCGCTTCAGAGGAGGCCGTCCCAGAGCCCGCTTCAGAGGAGGCCGTCCCAGAGCCCGCTTCAGAGGAGACCGTCCAGAGCCCACCAGTCAAGCCCAGGAGGGCGCTCCCGAGTCAGTCCCTGAGCACGCCAGTCAAGCCCAGGAGGGCGCTCCCGAGTCAGTCCCTGAGCACGCCCGTCAAGCCCAGGAGGGCGCTCCCGAGTCAGTCCCTGAGCCCGCCAGTCAAGCCCAAGAGGGCGCTCCCGAGTCAGTCCCTGAGCCCGCCAGTCAAGCCCAGGAGGGCGCTCCCGAGTCAGTCCCTGAGCCCGCCAGTCAAGCCCAGGAGGGCGCTCCCGAGTCAGTCCCTGAGCACGCCAGTCAAGCCCAGGAGGGCGCTCCCGAGTCAGTCCCTGAGCAGGCCAGTGCAGCCCAGGAGGGCGCTCCCGAGTCAGTCCCTGAGCAGGCCAGTGCAGCCCAGGAGGAGGCCCCAGTGTCAAGTCCAGTATCTGTCCCTGAAGTCATGTCCAGTCAGAGGTCCCCACCATTGAAGAGGCCCCATGCCTTTGGTCGGGTGCCTAATACCCCTCCCATCCCACCCTCCCTGTTTCCTGGTCCTTGTGGGTTCCCTAGGTCGGCACCCCCTTGGTCAGCCCCTAACCACTCCCCTAGATTATTTTCCTCCCCAGTTCTGCCTCCCATGTTTCCTGTCTGCCCTGGTACTCCTAGTTTTGTTCCCCGCCCACCCTCCCAAGTGTTACCGCCTTTGTTTCCCTTGCCTAGTTTGGACGCCAGGGGGCGTCCATTGGGGGGAGGGTACTGTCAGGGTTCTGCCCTGGCAGCTCTGTCTGTTTTGTCTTTGTTTAATGTTTCTATGTTTGTGTTGTGTCTTAGTGCATGGATCTGTCTCTCTTTGTGTCTGTCATGTGTTCCTCTTGTCCTACCTCCTTGTTTGCTGTTACCACGCCCCCTTGTTTAGTCTGGTCTAGTCCTCGTTTCACTAATTGTGCTCACCTGTTCCTCATGTGCTCTGGTCCCTTTATATTGTGCTACCTTCCCTCATGTCTTTGCTGGTTCGTTGTGTATGTTTGTGAGCGTTTGCTTGTGCGTACATGTCTCTAGCTCCTTGTCTAGCCTAGTCTAGCCTTTTCTAGTTTTAGTGTCTCCTGTTTTTCTAGCTTTGAATTTATTTTCAGTTTTTTCTTTGTTCCTGAGTTTTTGAGTCTAGTGAAGTTTCTGTCTTTATTTTTGCTTGTTTTCTCCAGGTCTTATTTTGGTATTTTTCTTCTAGCCTTATTGTTTAGTTTTCTTGGTTCTGATAGCTTACCTTTTTATTTTTCCTGTTTTCCACTTTTATTTTCTCAGTTCAGTCTTTTTATAGAGATTGGTTTTGTTTTATTTTTCTTCGTTTTCTAGCTCCAGTTTTTATTTTAAGTTTTTGTTTAATTTAGTCATAGTTCTTAGTTTGTCTGTTTCTTGTTGTCTTGTCTAGAGTCTTGTCGTGTGTGTGTGTGTCCTGTGTTGTTTTCTGTCCAGTGTTTTTTCCCTGGCCGCTGTCTCCACTGCCTGTCAGCCAAGACTCCTGCTTCGGTGAGAACCTCAAGCCTCAGGTTCCTGCCTGGATTGGTCCAACCCCGCCCTGCCTGGTGTTGCCTCCCAAGCTGTCGTGAAGTTCATTGGCTGCCTGGACTGGTCTCAGTGGTCATCCTCCCCTGCCCGTCATCGTCGTGTCTTTCCCCTGCCCTGGTGTTTGGACTGTCACTCATCCACTACCCCATTGTGTCTGTTGATCTGTCTTGTTAATAAACTGTCCTTGTTCACTCTGCATCTGGGTCCTCCACTTCCTGATCCTTGACAAAACCATGCGGACGTCATTAGTTGACCTCAAACAACAGTAAAAAAAAAAAAAAAAAGCCATTTCATGACGCCTTTAAGGTAGCCAATAATGTGCTCTTTTTAAGTCACATGACGCAGGTGGAAGAACCGAACCAGTGCCGGAAAACTCCATCTCATGTTCCCCTCCAGCTTTAAAGGTCCTGTTCTTTGCGATCCCATCTTTCAAACTTTAGTTAGTGTATAATGTTGCTGTTAGAGTATAAATAATAATAATACCTGTAAAATTATAAAGCTCAGAGTTCAATGCCAAGCGAGATATTTTATTTAACAGAAGTTCCCTTTCAAAGCCGACAGCGAGCGGCCGGTTTGGGCTACACCGCTGCACTTCCTGCTGTGATGACGTCACTAGAACCGTTTGTTGACTAAAGCTCCGCCCACAAGAATATGCAAAATAGGGGGCGTGGTCTCGTTTCTCTCCCATGTGGTGAAGAGCGTGCATTCAGCGCTTGCATCGCCCCGTTATGGGAAGAGGCGGGACCTTTCCGGGCAAAGTGCGCTAAGCTGCTGTCCAATCACAACACGGGAAGCGCTGGCCCAATCAGAACTCGTTACGTATTTCTGAAGGAGGGACTTCGTAGAACAAGGAAATCATCAGGCCGTTTTTAGGACAGAGGAAACAGCGCTGTACAGATCAGTCAATTGTGTGAAAAATACATGCGAAACATGAACTCATGTTATATTGCACACTGTAAACACAATCAAAGCTTCGAAAACACGAAAAACGGGACCTTTAAAACCGTCAGATATTGTTGTTTTAACTTTATTTGTGTAAAGGCCGTTTGTTTTAGTCTTTGCATGTTCGTTTTAACACTGAGTCGGTTCTTCCCCCTGCGTCATGTGACCTTTCAGACGTGATGACATCACACGCCGTAATGAAGAACAATACCAAAGTCGAGCATTAGAGGTTAAAGTGTGTATAAATGTGTATTTGTGAAGTAAATGTGTGATGGTTTGTCTGGATCAGACTCTATTCCTCTGGGATCATCAGAGACTCTGAAGCTCTTCCTCATTGATTTGAACCTTCAGCCGTTGGTTCCCATTGAAGGCCATTATGAGGAGAAAAATCCTGGAATGTTTTCCTCAAAACACTTCATTTCTTTTCCACTGAAGAAAGAAAGACATGAACAACTTGGATTAGATGGGGGTGAGGAAAATATAAGGAGATTTTCATTTTGAAGTGAATTAATCCTTTAAAGGAATATCATGAATTGGCCATTTCCAATTGAATTGGGGGGCTTTTCCTCCTCAGTGCCTAAAGTGGTTATGAATTATGATACGCTTGATTCGTTGGGCCGGATTGCTTTCTCACCTCAACCGAATTGCCCGGGTTTGTTTTCAAACAGGCCTCGTTCAGCGATCGCAGAGCAATTTTTTTTTTTTGTGCAGAGTGCAATTGCCATGTTCATATACACCTAAAAACAAACTGACCTAAGGGAGAAAACAAACAGTCCAAATGAGCCAGATGTGAAAACACCTTCCCTGCTTTAGTGGACTCAGATATCCGCCAGAAGCCCAGAGTTTAGTGATCATAAAGATCGTGATGGATTATAGGGCGACAGAAGATCGGTTAAATACACAAGAGCTGAACCGTTTAGGGCTTTATAGGTCAATAGCAATACTTTATAATCAATACGAAACCTAATAGGTAACCAGTGCAGAGCAGTGTATTTTCTTGACCTAGTAAGAACTCTAGCAGCTCATTTTGGACAAAGTGTTGTTTATTGTGGGTGCAGGACAGCTAGCTCGTAATTCATTACAGTAATCCAGAATAGAGGTCATAAATGCAGAGGTCATAAACTTTTCTACATCAGAGACAGATAACATGTTCCACAGCTTGGCGATGTTTCTGAGGTGGAAGACGGCTGTTTTTGTAACATATGAAATATGATTTTTGAAAGACAAGTTTCTGTCTGATATAACACCCAGGTCTTTAACTGTAGTGGATGAAGTAAGAGTACATTCTTCTAGAGATTCTGTGCACAGGTTTTTGGTCCAATAAGTAATACCTTAGTCATATCTCATTTTAATTAAATAAAAATTACAGGTCATCAAATATTTTATATCTTTAACACACTAAGGCCCTATCCCACTGATCTGAGATCAGGGTCTGGAGCTCTTAGAGTCTGAATCCTCTTCTGCTAGTTTAACGACGGGACAAACGGTCGGCGCTCCGGCTCATGGTCTAAAAGGGTCGTCCCTCATATCTTAATGAGTCATGGGTGTGTTTTGGGCGTAATGAGCAATAAACCAATCAGAGCCTCATCTCTCTTTCCCTTTAAAAGCCAGCTGTGCTCGAGCCATGAGCGGATTCACTGTTTACATGAGGAGAGACTGAACGCTTCTCCTGTGTGTGTGTGTGTGTGTGTGTGTGTGTGTGTGTGTGTGTGTGTGTGTGTGTGTGTGTGTGTGTGTGTTGTGCACCACCTATAGGCTCATATTACTAACACACCCTTCAAGTAACAGAAATACTGCACTATTGACTTTAGAGCAGGTGTGTGTTGGTCAGTGGTTAGTGGTTTTCAGTTCCTCTTAATAGCAACGCTCCAACAATGCTTCTGAACACGCTTCTGTTTTCAGACCATATTCCTTTAAGCATTTGCCTATTTAAATGATTGAGTATTTAGGACTATTTCTAAACACTCAATACTCTATTTCTAAATACTTAAAAACTCAAAAATGTACTTATTCTTATGTGATTCTTTTTCCCCCTTTTACTTAGAAGTGTTTGTCATTGAATCAATAATTTAAACGATTTATTCACAAACGCTGATTCATCCAAAAAACGAAACAAGTCGTGATGAATGAGACTTCAAATTATTCCATCTTTTCGCGAGTCTCTGTTATATGGAGTCCCATGGGCAAAAGCCTGTTCGTTTTACTCTGAACTTTTTTTATCAAAAAATCGGGACCTCTAACCGACGTACACCGGCTTTTTATTTTGTCCATTCGATAGCCTACATATCATCATATCGCACAGCCCTAACTGAGTATCATCGGCATAACAGTGGAAATTAATTCCATTTCTTCTTATAATATTATCAAGTGGCAGCATATATATTGAGAATAACAGAGGGCCTAACACAGAGCCTTGAAAACTGTATTTACCTTGGCATAGTTGAATAATAAGAGTTCTGTGCATGAAACTAACATACCATGAGCCTTAAACACCATTGTTACCTCCTTCATATGTAAATCTTGTGCTTGAAAAAGACCAGTGAAAAACGGGAGAATTCCAACATAACACCAACTGTGACATAACAATCGGGATAATTAAAATTTAAGCCTCCCCAAATTTGCATATAACCTATGTTTAAGGCCAGTGTTAACGTGGACCTGCACCGAATCAACAGAAGTTCTGCAGATATTGTGAAGACGAGGACAATATAGTGAAAACGGCAGATCATGGATATAAATGTTATGTTCCCGGCTGTGCAGGGGAAGTGAGGACTTTTCATAGCCTTCCCACAGAACAGAACTGTCATGGTTGATGTTTATCTATAACCGGATGCAGTTACAATTTAATTCAAAGTTGTTAGTTTGCTCTGACTAGTGTCAATTTCTTTAACTTCGTTAATTTAAAAAAATATGTTAATTGACAACCTTTTTTTCCATGACTAAGACAAGACGAGATGACACAAATGTCCTTAAACGATTATCGTGACTATATAAACATGCAATATTGTTAAACTAAAAAACGTATTTTTTAGTTTAAAACGTATTTTTAAAAACGTACTTTAAAAACGTATTTTTTTTGGGGGGGGGGGGGGAGGGGGGTTGTGATTGCGGTTGCGATTTCAGTAACTTAAATCCCCCAATCAGAGCTTTTCTTTTTAAGAATAGGTATATTATCCGGTGTTTTACTTAAACATTGATATCTGGCAACCATGTGCACGTGAGCTCTCTCTCTCTCGCGCGCGCGCGGATGATCTGAAAACACCAATAAACAAGTTGGCTGCATTTCAGCAACCTCCATTTGAGATGTTCTGCTTTAAGGGTCATTCTGTGTTCTGTCCCGATTCGCGAGCCGCTTGTGCTGTTGTGAGCTACAGAAATAAGAGCAGAGCAGAGCTCAAAATTATTATTGATGACCCTTCCAAATAAGGCAAAAACAGATCATTTCATTCTAGAGACAATTTCTAGGATTGAAAATGGACCTGTAAAACCCTATCTGGACAATGTTAACCCTTATATAAGCCACACACCCTATATGTAGATATCAGAGAACAATTGAAAATATTGTTTCAACTCATTCTAGGGCACCTTTAACCAAAAATGGTTCTTTGATTGCATTGCTGTTAAAACCCCCTTTAGGAACGTGTATGAACAAGAATTCTAGCCTGGATGCCAGCCGAACTTAGCCCCGCCCACAACATCTGAGCTCGGGCAGTTCGGTCTGGACTTGATCCATAGAGGAGTAATTATGCCTGAACAGAAACTGACCAATGAGATCATCAGGGTGGGCTTTAGACGATGATGGACAGATGAGGCATTTTGGGGGGTAAAATATGTGTTAATTTCGACAAGGTTGCTGCTAAAATTCACATTCCTGGGTCTACATATCACATTATTGAGGTCCCTTCAACCCGCGGACATGGAAAACAACCTGCGGGAAAACTGGAAACTTGGCAACACAGTGCAGTTGAGTTCTGTTGAGATTTGATAACTAACGTTATGCGTCGTTCTGCTGCTCTGATTGGTTGTAAATCGAGGGTCCAATCGAGGTCTTTCCTGGTTTGGTTGAAACGCCCCATAATTACAGCCCAATGGAGCACACTGACTAGAATTGATTATGACCACATCAGGCTACAAGAATTCACTAGTTTGATGCATTCTCTTTGGTTTTGTCTTTCAGAAACTCCATTTGGAAATGATTTTTAAACCCCCCCAAAAAAGTGGCTATGTGCTTTCTCACAACTTTGATGTCATGTGACACGTTGGACTGCCCAATGGAGGCCACTACGATACTTACCGCCACAAACAGCCAAGTCAAGAGAATCCTTCAAGAACCTGCCGAGCCCAATGTCACGACTCTGGGGAACGCGTCCGTCCCTTTCCACCATCACATGAACAATGCGGTGTTGGGGATCCTTCTTGGCACGCTGTCCCTCCTGACGGTTATCATGAACCTGCTGGTGCTTTTTGCTGTAAGAAAGGAACGGACTCTACACACGGTTGGAAACCTTTACATCGTCAGCCTGTCGATTGCGGACCTTAT
The DNA here is from genome assembly GCF_024679245.1 of Pseudorasbora parva. Taxonomy (NCBI): domain Eukaryota; kingdom Metazoa; phylum Chordata; class Actinopteri; order Cypriniformes; family Gobionidae; genus Pseudorasbora; species Pseudorasbora parva. Next base: position 1,497,300 of record NC_090193.1, on the reverse strand, counting down.
TGTTGGGGCTACGGTCATGCCCTTGAATCTGGTCTATCTTCTTGAGGATGAGTGGAAACTCGGGCATGTTATTTGCCGGTTCTGGCTGGTCATGGACTATGTGGCAAGCACGGCTTCCATCTTCAGTTTGTTCATCCTTTGCTTGGACCGGTACCGTTCCGTACGACACCCCTTGCAGTACCTGAAGTATCGGACGCGAGGGAGAGCCACATTGTTGATTTGTAGCGCGTGGCTCCTCTCCATGACATGGATCATTCCCATCCTGGGCTGGCGGATGTTTGCTCAAGTCGACCGGAAGCCAGAATTGGAGAACCAGTGCGACACGGACTTCCGATTGGTGACGTGGTTTAAAATTCTGACCGCCATCCTCAACTTCTACATCCCTTCCTTTCTCATGCTTCTATTCTACTCGCAGATTTTCATCGCAGTCCGGGATCATTACAGGGAATGGGAGAACTTTGCCGGTCCTATGGTGAAAACGGAAGCGGACGACACCTTGGCAAATGGACTTCAGCTGAAGGCGACCAAAGCCTCGGAGAGTCTGGCTTCGCATGCGTATTCTCAAAACGAAGGTCTGCTGGAGCAGTACAGTCTGGAACAGCCTTACAACACAAGAGACGTTACTGAGGACAACCCTGATTCCTTGACTGAGGCAAGGAGGAAGAGTTGCTTCAAGAAGAAACCAATGTTCAGTCTTTCGAAACGCTTGCAAAAGAGCATGCAAGACTCCGAGATTTCCTTTCCGAGCGATGATGGGGAAACCGTCGCCGAATGCCCGCTGAGACAGCCATCTTTATCTCTCGCCTTCATGCAGTCCGAGAACAACGCCCAGCCCCAAACCTTCATAAATGTGAATGACTGTAATGTGCTAGTGCCAAACTCAGTTGGTAACATTTCTGAGAGTGCGCAGATGGATATTCGCAATTACACCACAGTTCTCTGCAATCACAACACCCCGCCATCTCCTCCATCTCCATGGGCCGAGAATAGCCCTACGATGGACGCCTCCGACCCATTACCCGCAAAACAAACATGGCAGAAGCTCTGCGAACAATCAAAGCAAAGCATCCACAGCATGCGCATCCGAAAGGAGCGGAAAGCCGCCCGGCAACTGGGCTTCATCATTGGTGTGTTTATGGTGTGCTGGATCCCCTACTTCATCACCTTCATGGTCATGGCCTTGTGTGAGACCTGCGTGCATCACGAACTTCATATGTTCACCATTTGGCTAGGGTACATCAACTCCACGCTCAATCCCTTCATATACCCGCTGTGCAATGAAAACTTCAAGAGGGTGTTCAAAAAGATCTTTCACATTAATGGATAAGGAGCCTGTGCGTTCCATTGGTGGTTTTTGTGACATGTTTGTACATTGGTAGTTCTGCCATGCTTGTGATCTTGTAAGTAACTTTGTTATTTCTTGCTGAGTGTCGGCTTGACACGTCTGCAATCTGCATCAGATTACATGATAAACGTATTCAAATATTAAAGCACCTATGTTGCTCGCTAAGAAAATCATTTCCAAAGCAAAATGTCCCTCCAGCGGGAGTTCTTCAGTTCCTGAACTCAGGGCCGGTGCTAGCCATTTGGGTGCCCTAAGCACAAATGCTTGGCGGTGCCCCCCCCCCCCCAACACCCCACCACCCAACCCACCCTACCCTATCCTCCCCTCCCCAAACAAACACCCACCCACCAAAGAAATAACTACCATTCAGAATTTCTTATTTAGGTTCTCTTTACTTCCAAAATAACTGCTGCAAATGAATAATTGAAACTGAACAATATAAACACAGAAAGTTAAAAGTGCAAAAAAAAAGTTTTGTGTAAATAGAATAAGTCTATGAATTTTATAAAGTATGAATTTTAAAGTGCACGTTTTAAACTGCTAATAACCATGCATAACTGCACAGTACAAATTACTCAACAGAGGGACTACATCTCTATAAAGAGTCCATTCTGCTATTCTATAGAACTATATTAAACATTTTCACTACCATCAGTTGTCAGAGGCCCTACAGAGGCACACGTCTACATTTCCTAGCTGCAAAATCAGCTATCAGGTCATCATATGACAGTTTCTGAGCCACGTCCCCATTGATAACCACAAGACAAAATATTCAGGGATTCTACTGAAAACCAGAGGGAGTCTGGCACAGAGATTCACCTTTTTCTCGACTAATTTGGTCTAGGCCTATGTTTTGAAGTACTTAAATTGTCTGGTTGTAATTGGTTGCAATCACTATGGCACATCCAGTTAGAATGCAATAAGGACTCTGATGTTTCTTCTGTAACATTTATTCTCCACCATAAGTCGGGGCAAGTTTGTGGTTCTGAAAATATACATACAAATGGGTAAATAACAATATACAAAAGGATGCCAATAGCAGTACACATAAATGATGTGTAATTATGATAACAATGGACAAATAACAGTACAAATTACTAAACTGTTACACAAGAAATGAAATCCGCACTTACTAGCCTATAAATTGTCATGTAGGCTTATTTTATCATCATGTAAGAATCCTGTTCTGAGCGGGGCTCGAACTCCCGGCCGTAATGTCATTAGCGCCATTCCGGCTGCCTTTGTGTAAACAACACAACGGTGCATTTACGGCATACACATTTAGCTCGCGAATGTACAACAAAGAATATAGCACTCATGGTAAATATATGTAAACATGCCTTATAATAATTATAGTACAGAGGAATACTCGTTCTCCATTAGAATTGTCTATGCACGATTGCGATAGATAAGGATCTATGCTACTAATACTTTCAGTTCGCGGTAAACTATGATTTTAAACAATCATAGTACATTATTATGTACACATGACAGTCCTTCATAACAGCCTATATTACTTTTGTATTGCATTTGTATATTAACATGCTTTTAGAAATATTTTATGTGTTATTTATACTAGTAGGCTAGCCTATTGTGATGATTTTATCACGACCCAGATTTTTTGGTGCCCCCCCAAGCACTTGGTGCCCTACGCGCAGTGCGTGATGTGCGTGTGCGGAGCGCCGGCCCTGCCTGAACTCCTGAAATATCTCTATTGTAGTCATCCGGAAACCAAAACATCACAATATTCCTCATCTGTCCCTCACACTCTTTAACAAATCCTTCCCTCACGAGCCTAAAAATATACTTTTTTTTTTGGTCCATATGCTTATATTGTGATATTTTTTACTATTTTTTTTTTTTTTGCAAGATTTTTTCTTTTAGTTACCTTTTAACTTTTAACTAGATTTTATCAATAAATAATATAATTTAAAGGCTTACTTCAATGATTAGCATATGGCTTTGTATCAGTAGAAACCCTCGAGTTTATCAGTGGAAACCCTCGAGTAGAAATTTGAGTATATTCGAATGATTGAAATGTTAACACACACACACACCCCCCACCCCCCTGGGGAAAAATCCTCTGATGATGCAAATATCATAATATCATTTTGTGTCATCTGAGGATTTTTTGGCCAGAGGTTAAAGACTACCTCAGCTCTCCTGATGAATGTAATCTGACTCCTGCTGCGTTTGTGCCGTGACTCTCACTCAGCTCACTCACATTATATTGAACACACACCTCCCGTTTTTAATTGTAGTGTCTATTCTCTAACTGAACTGATTTTATGAAAATGAACGCGGTGAGAAATTGAGCCAGTAATCCAGGAGCGGTGGCTTTGGGAGTGGCCTCGTAGGGCAGCGAAGCAATGCATTCCGGGAGTTGTTGTCTTTCATCCTCATGAGACAAAAATACATTTTCTGTCTTTTCTCAGTCTAGAAGGGACCGAATTCAAAAATAATTTCACATTTCTACTACATAAATGACCCAGTTTAAATACAAAGCTTAATGCTAAATAACTGAAGTAACCTTTTAAGCACATTCCTTCAACTTAAATTTTAAATAACATTTCATGCATAATCCTGTTAATTCAGCACAGAATATCTCACGTTGGGTGTCTCTGCCGACCTCTTGTGAAAAATAATTATATAGGTTTGCGTATCCAGAGCTTCAGACTGACGGCAGCTTTCATTGGTCGAGGACCGCCCAAGAGGATGTTTGACTGACATGTAACACAACCAATCACAGTTCGCTTTGTTTTGTGTCGTGTTTAGGGGCGTGAAAATATAAAGTCGATATTCCTGTAATAAAAGACCACCGTGCATCTATAAATTATTCATTCATGAACGTTGTTCAAGTTTACTGCAACAATGGAGCCGCAATGAACCGCTTGAACCACTCTGATGAACACAAAAAATGTTTTAATTCATTTTGGGTTAAGATGACCTGAGGGATGGATGAGGGTTAAATTATTCATATGCATTATAAAGGGGCGGGCCTGATTGAGTTAAGGCTGGTACTCCACAATAACAGAAAAAAAAATGTTCTCGCACCCAGAGCTGCCTGAACAAAATTATGTCTTTTTTTTCTCTCGCAGCTCTGGTTTTGGAGTTCTCACATGCTGCGTCCCAATTCGCCTACTTATACTACGTCCTAAAAGTATGTACTGTTTTTGTGAAGAAAAGGTATATACTTTTGAGTGTGTAGCAGAAAAGTGTGCAAGCTTCGGGACTACTTCGCCATCTTTAACGGACTCTGTCGCTTAGTTACGTGCATCCCGTCACCGTTTATCTGCCCTGTCAATCATCGTCAGACTCGTCACTGTTCAAATCCTCCACATTCAGTTTAATCTCCTGCCGTATCGGAGAGAAATGTAGCCGCTCGTTGATGTGTGTGTCTTTAATGCAGAGACTCTCCTCATGTGTTTGCAGTTTAACTATAATGATGCTTTAAAAGTTAACGGCCAAACGTGTCATTACAAAAGTTCTCAATGCTGCTGCAGTTGAAATATAATGTGGACAACACTGAATAAATATATTTTTGTCAGGTTAAATACTGATAGTTGGTCACTCAAACCCCTTTATCTAAACTTCTCTACTTAACCGTCGAACTCGCACATCCGTCATGTTTGTAGTTTTTTAACGCTTTTATCCACGTTTGTAGTTCTAATCGAATCCTCGTCCAACTCGCAATGGTTTGTGGGTAATATTAGCCGTTAGAGTGTGTGTCGATCCGCACTTCGAATTTGGACCAGAAAGAGTAAACCATCCGGCAATCTTTGGAATACTCTTTTCAACATACTACGATTTGGGACATACTAATTCTATTTTCGAATACTATTTAGGATGGATAGTATGCGAATTGGGACGCAGGGTCAGCTTGTGGGAGAACTATTATAATACGGAGAAACGGTCATGTTCGGCACCTGCTTTTCTCGTGAAGTATGGACTGCCCTGGCCAGAACAAACTTTGTACTTGTTCTTGCCACCTCGAGAAAACTAAAAAAATGTCTTTGTTCTTGTGGAGTATGTACCAAGCTTTAGTCGTGTGTTGAGACTGCCGGTTATGGTAAGGGGCGGGGCATTTCCCAAACACCAATAACAACACACCACTCCAGCCGACCAATCAGAGCACAGTGTGCTTTCAGAAGGCGGGGCTTCAGGAACTAAACAGAGTTACTGACAGACTGGGAAGAGAGGAGCCGCAACACTGGAGAATATGAGGAATAATCAACATCACCTGCTCTAGTAGAGCACAAACACAACAGCAAGATTTTGTAAAAGGGCACAACAGGTCACCTTTAATGTCAAACATTATTTGGAAATGACCTGACATTAATTATGTTGAAGTAGTATTTGTCAAGTTTGGTCAAGTGCTAATGCACACTGGGAAATGCTACACTTTTAAAAATTCTGGGTATAAAACAACCCAATCTTTAGTCAAAAATGGACTAACCCAGTGATTGGGTTGTTTTAACCCAGCGATTGGGTTGTCTTAAGCAAATATTTAACTCAACCGCAGGATTAAAATAACCCAATCACTGGGTTAAAACAACCCAATTGCTGAGTTAGTCCATATTTGACCCAACATTGGGTTTAAATAACCCTTTTAGCATTTTTTCACTAGTCAGGGCACTGATCAGGGAGTCAGCCCATTGACTTATGTCCTGATCAGTGCCCTGACTAGTGAACTAGGGAGCTGATTGAGACGCAGGGATTGATTCGCATGTTCAGGTGTGTTTGATTAGGGCTGGAGTTAAACTCTGCACCGCATTGGCCCTCCAGGGTAAGATTTGAATAACCCTGATCTAATGTAACTCATTTAATTAAACTGCAAAATGTCAAGACATTAAACCCATTTAATGCCTTTAACTGGATGCCTCTGGTTGATGAACAATGTAAGTTGTGTGAAACTGTCTCTATCACATATAAAACATGCAATAAAATATAAGACTGGCAGCGGTGATGATGAAACACCACTAATCCTTCAAGTTATGGAAAGGCAATTATACTATACTGTATATAATAGGAGTGCAATAGTCTCTTTTATATCTCATTTTCTTCTAACAGTATGCATTGCCAGCCTGTCACTTTCTGTTAAACCACATGATGAAAAGCGCCACTCTTTCTATAACCGGACCATTCTCCCATATATTGGAGAATGTCCTCTAATTGCAATATTTTGGATGTTTATTGGGAAAAATGGATGCTGCATTCAGCACTGTCTTTGTAATGAAGTTTACAGTAAATAGGAAATGAGGCACTGATCATTGGAAGTATAATGCAATTCCATTCCTATCAACCGAACCTATTAAGATGATTAGGTCTGACATCACGTCACTGGTTCTGCATCTAAATGACAAAAGCAAAAAATGTTGCTAAAATACACTCACGATGCGGTGTATAATACAGAAAAATCACAATCATCTTACTAATTAATTGACATTTAATTATTATTATTTTTATTATTTACATTTTGACGTGACTTCCAGTCTGCAGGGTTTTCTAAATTGTCTTTCTGAAGTGTGACTACTTCCCTGGGTAGATGAACTTCATTCATTTGTGTGTTTCTTGTGGGGGAAGATTACTTTATTGAAATATTGTGAAACATTTCCAGTTGAGAATTTACTTGACACGCTAACATGCATGAAGTAAACTAACTTCTGGGGGAAAAAAGTCAAAATTGCACAATGAATTCACAAAATTCCGAAAAGGTAAAAATTGTGCGATGGAAACTCAAAATTACGTAAAAAGTCAAAATTACCCAAAGAAACTTAAAAAAAAAAACTAAAAAAAAGTGTGATGTAAATTCAGAATTATGTGGAAAACGTCACAATTATCTTTTGGTAGTGGCTATTTGTACTAAGTGCAGATAATATATTTTCTTAGCGATAGTTGATATTTGCTAAGTGAAAACAGTGATATAAACAAGTGGAGGAGTTTAAGTATCTTGGGGTCTTGTTCACGAGTGAGGGAAGGATGGAACGGGAGATTGACAGACAGATCGGTGCATCATCTGCAGTAATGCGGGCGTTGTACCGGTCTGTTGTGGTGAAGAAGGAGCTGAGCCGTAAGGCAAAGCTCTCGATTTACCGGTCAATCTACGTTCCTACTCTCACCTATGGTCATGAGCTGTGGGTCATGACCGAAAGGACAAGATCCCGGATACAGGCGGCTGAAATGAGCTTTCTCCGCAGGGTGGCTGGGCGCTCCCTTAGAGATAGGGTGAGAAGCTCGGTCACTCGGGAGGAGCTCAGAGTAGAGCCGTTGCTCCTTCACATCGAGAGGAGCCAGCTGAGGTGGCTCGGGCATCTATTTCGGATGCCTCCTGGACGCCTTCCCAGGGAGGTGTTCCGGGCACATCCCACCGGGAGGAGGCCCCGGGGAAGACCCAGGACACGCTGGAGGGATTATGTCTCCAGGCTGGCCTGGGAACGGCTCGGGGTGCCCCCGGAGGAGCTGGAGGAAGTGGCCAGAGAGAAGGAAGTCTGGGCGTCTCTGCTTAGACTGTTGCCCCCACGACCCGGCCCCGGGATAAGCGGAAGATGATGGATGGATGGATGGAAAATAGTGATATACTCTATTTACACCATGTAAAAGTAGCGGTTCTTTGCAATATGTGTAAATAGTAATTAGAGCCTATTTATACTTTATTTTGGCAGATACATAGTATTTATTGTTGTAAATTAACAGGATGCAAAAATAAAAGAGTGTAAATGATTATATTTATAAAAATATTAAATAGATGTCGCCTTAATGTGTCAATAAAAGCCCTCGCAACGCCAACCCATGACCAATAAATACTATTGTAACGGGGTTCGTAGATGGGAAGGAAGGAGGCGTGAACCGGCGAACATTCAACAAAGATTTTTAATTCAAAATAAACAAACAAAACAAAAGTAACACGGGCAGCCCCTCACGGACGACTGCCCACACACACATAATACAACATAAACAAAACTCAACGTAAAGTCCAGGCCTGGTCCTCTCTCGTCTCTTCCGCTGCCTTCGCTCCTCCTTTTATGCTCCCGTCACTCGGCCGCGAGACGAGACCGGTGTGTGGCGCAGCTGGTACTCATTAGCACTCGTCACTGGCCCGCTCTCACCATCCCTCGCCCCGCTGCTTGCCACAACTATTATTATTAAACATTTCTTTAGGAGCTTTATTTCCAATTTTAGAAAATGTTCTTAATTTTAATTTAAAGTAAATGCATTTCTGATGTGATTTGTGATGGGAAAAGGGAGAAGCGCGAGCTCTGCCTGATTCGAACCCGGGTCAATCATGTCAAAACCAAGATCCAACTGAGCCTTACAGTTTACTGACTACACCACTGAAGACATTAAAGGCAAGCGTCTTTTTTAGTCTTGCTTGACCCAACCAGGCATTGTTAGGTGAAGCTAGTGTGAATAGCACTTTCCAACAAGGCTCAGTATTTGCACTTGAATAGCCAAGGCAAGGCAAGATTATTTGTATAGCACATTTCATACCCAATGGCAATTTAAAGTGCTTTACATAGAAATTAATTAAAATAGTGATAACAAATGCATGAGAAAAAAGAATACCATGTGGACGAATAAAAAATTACAAACAAGCATAGTTAAAACAGTTGAGTAGACACTCCGTTATCTAAATCCGCACTAAATTCTGTAAACTCAGAATTCTGAAGAAAAATGCAGGATTACAAGATGTAAACTCACGGCTGTGCAATACATCAAAATTATCGAAATATCGCAAAGGTACATATCGCAATATGCATATTGCAGCGGCACGCAATATCTGAATGATTTTAATAGGCTACTTCAACATTGTGAAAAGTGTCTGTTGCAAGACCCGAAACTCCCAGTGACTCCTGGAAACAACACTGATGATGTGTCCAAGATCCTGCATCAGGAGATGTGTCTGTAAACTCACATTCTTACACTTCTTTTTTCATGACACATCATCATGAAATCATCATCATCACATCATTGCTCCAACACGTTTCGGTGGGGTCAGAGGTCACCCTGACTGGTCAGCGGCTACGCCGCCCCATACGCCTCAAACTGAGCTGCTCTGTGTATTCTGACAGCTTTCTATCAGAACCAGCATTAACTTCTGGAGCAGTTTGAGCTCCAGTAGCTCGTCTGTTTGATCGGACCCCACGGGCCAGCCTTCGCTCCCCACGGTCATCAATGAGCCTTGGCCGCCCATGACCCTGTGGCCGGTTCTCCACTGGTCCTTCCTTGGAGCACTTTTGATAGATACTGACCACTGCAGACCGGGAACAGCCCACAAGAGCTGCAGTTTTGGAGATGCTCTGACCCAGTCGTCTAGCCGTCACAATCTGGCCAAACTCGCTCAAATCCTTACGCTTGCCCATTTCTCCTGCTTCACACACGTCAACTCTGAGGACGAAATGTTCACTTGCTGCCTAATATATCCCACCCACTAACAGGAGCCGTGATGAAGAGATCATCAGTGTTATTCACCTGTAAATAATGTGATGCCTGATCGGTGTATTCATAACATATTTGAGAATCATCTTTAACAAAGTTCGGTTAAAAAAAATCCTGAAACCTAGTAAAAATTGATAGGTGAATGAAAAAAAAAATTAAAATTACAAAAATCCCATTGTTTTTGCCTTTATGTCATTTTATTTTTTAAACAACTCCCGGTGTCAACTTATGATGACATAGCATAAACTATGAATAGAATATAATTTTTCAAAAAACAAACAGACCAACCCAACAAAAATCTATTGTTTCTTATGCTCTAAACAATGTAATGACATGAGAGAGAAAAATACTAAATTCAAAAAACTTTTTTCCCCTGGAACTTAAGAGGCTATATGTTTTTATTTGGTGGAGGAAGATATAAACCAGAGCTGAATGGAAGCTTCTCTGCAGTAAATCTGAGGCAGCAGCTGCCGGTTTTTCCGGCTCGTTCACTAGCTGTCGCCTGTCTGCTTTGCACCCGATTCATCTCTCGCAGGGCTAACCATGAAAAGGAACAGCGTTTATAAGTTCTTATCTGTATTTTCTTGTCTACTAGTCTGCGTTTTTCTTTTGTTTTGGGCATTTGTCTTTTATTCGATGGTTTTGGCACCATAAGACTCTTTGGGGATATTCTCGTTAAAGGTTTGGATCACATCTAACCCGTTTAAGCGGCTGGCTAACGTTATACGCCAACATTTGCTTATGTTTATAAAAGCGGGATAATATAACGCTTTAAAACATTTAAAGCGTGTCTGCTAACACTGTTCTTCCGTCAAACACTGGGCATTTATTTTTATTGTGTCAAACTGTTACAGATAAAATATTCCTTAGTGGTTAAACCAGCGAAAACTGCAACACGTATTTCGTGGTGTCGGTTTGCTAATTATTAAATTAATTTTAAAGTAATTTGTAAACTCTAGGTCTGTTGCGAGACCAAAACATACCGACTGCGCATGCGTGTAGGAAGACCGTGGTCACATGACGTAAACCAGGAAGCGCTTGTCTGGTAAGTGATATGATATGTATTTACTGCTGATTTGACTCTGTGTTTATCATTTATATGACAATATTAGCCACAAATCAAATGTCAGATACTGTGTTTTTCACTGCAGTGTGTCTAAACAAACAAACACGTTGGAAGACACGCAGTGCTATTTTCAAAAGCAGATAGCATTTACTAACATTACAATACTAAAGAACGCAGATTTTACTTTTGTTATGTTGACAAGTTGTATTGACGTGCTGTCAGATCAGTACAATATCAATATTTGTATTAATATAGGCAGCCAAGCCTGTTGAAGTGAGAAAAAAGGGAACTTACTACTACTTCCACAAATCCAATCTTAATTTTAATTTGTTGTTATAAGAAAATGATATCAGGCTATCAGTATTTTACTTTATTTTAATATAACCAAGATTTCTTCTTGTCATGCTATCACTATAAATTAGAAGGCACAATATGTAAGATTTTAGGATTAAAATATCCAAAAGCCATTAGAACAGTTATTATTCCAAATGTGAATGTTTAAATCCAGATAAATCAGACAAGGCCCGTGTGTGTGTGTGTGTGTGTGTGTGTGTGTGTGTGTGTGTGTGTGTGTGTGTGTGTGTGTTCCTTGTGGGGCAATACGTGTGAGGGCACAAATGTCCTCACTTATATAGTAAAATATGTAAACAACTCACTAGTGAGGACATTTGACTAGTTAAAAAGGCTTATAAATTGGCCAAAACAAGTTTTTATTTAAATCTATTGTTTTGCACGTTTCTGTGATGGGTAGGTTTAGGGATAGGGTTAGTTAGGGGATAAAACAATATCATTAACCTGATATAAAATCATTGGAAGTCTATGTAATGTCCTCACTAATATAGTGAAACAAATTGATGGACAGAAACTAATGCTCGTTCTCCAGCTCAACACAGTTAGTCTTATTATTTAAATCTGCTGTTGTTGATTTACCGCTCAGAGTGCCGTGTTTTACCGCCTAATATGATCTCGCTCACTGCAGTGTGAACAAGAGTCTCATAGTAGCGTTATAACATCACTTTAACACACGCACATGTGTGATATGATAATACAGCACTGTGTTACACACACACACGAGCGGAAGAAGCTGAAGCGCTCGTGGCAGAATAAAAGCTCCGCCCACTCGAGTCGACATGCCTTTGTGTTGAGTAAGAGATGGAAAATTACATATTGTGCCTTTAAGTGATTTGAAACTGAAAAATATAATTATAATATATTTTTATCAGGGCCAATATGTGTATGCATAGTGCCTTTATGATGCTAAAGGTTCAACAAAAATACTCAGTGGTTGAATACAGTGCTCATATTGCGTTATTCAGTCTTATTCTTCTGTCTTGTCTTTGATAGCAGTGTGTGAGGAATCAATCATCAGTCCTGATGGCAGCTGAAGCGACGGCCGCCCTGAAGCTGCAGTTTGCCCCGTTCTGCAGTGCCCTGGAGGCAGGATTCTGGCATCAGCTCACCCAGAAGAAACTCAACGACTACCACTTAGATGAAAGTCCAAAAAACATAATAGGCTATTACTATAATGGTGAGTATGGGACATGTAACACTGACCGCATGAAACATCGGGCTGTGTTCTATTCTTAGGCAACAGGAACAGAAAAAGGTTACAGAGAAAATGTTTTTATTGCAATACTCTTTCTTCATTTTACTTAAAAGACTTGAAAACCCATAAGCCGGGTGCACACTGTGCGATTTTGGCCACGATTTGGCCGTCTGAGACAAATTTAGCAAATCCTAAAAGATTCCTCTGACCCTACACTAAAATCTGACGTCTTTGGTCGTTAGTTTGACAGCCGGCAGCCGATTAATGAGCGCTGCGATCAAATTTAACCTCAGACGAATTTCTGGCAGTGTCAGAAGATTTGGCACACAATCCTGCAGTGTGACTTCTCCTACGACGACCGTCAAATATCTCAGTTTTTCAAGACAAACTATGACCAAAACGAGAGCTAGAGATTTCTCTGTAGCCAGCATTTCAGTCCCGTCTGCTAACGGCAGCTCAATGTCACCTAAAGCGTCATTCATTGATGATATAAAACTCCGGACGAGTTTTCTTGTGCGCGTCCGTTTTTAGCGCGCCTTCACTATCGTACAGTCTGACATTAATGACAACTGAGATCTTACAGTGTGACATGGCGATCATGTTCGTACAGTCTGACAAGGGACATTCGCAAAGGATTTAAAAAAAATCGCACAGTGCAGGACCCATTACTTAAAACTTTACTTAAAAAACCCTTGTACACATTCCTAGTGTATTGTATAGTACAAAATAAATAAATAAATTATATATATATATATATATATATATATATATATATATATATATATTATATAAATAATGTAGGCAAAAATAAAACTACGTACATAGTCTTCAATATACAACATTGATTAAAAGCTACTGTATTAAAGGTATTTTCTTTTTTTATTAACATAATTTTAGAGGTGAACTGTCCCTTTAAAGACTTGGCTGCGCTGCTGTCAATTGAAAACCTGCTCACATCTCATAGACGCACGCGATTTTACTTTCACTTTAGACATAACCGACTGTGTTTATAAGTTAACCTTGTGTGTGTTTTACAGTATTAGCGCAGTAAGACTGTCCAGTTATCGCGTGTGTTTGACAGACGTTTAGTGCGCGCGCTCAATGCAAAACAGTGCATAAGCCACTAATGAAATGTTTAACCAGCAAGGCTTTAAATTCGACCTGTCATGGCTAACACCGCCTAACTTTAGTGCATATGATTGGATATTTGCTCATATCAGCGCGTGGACTCACAGGCTCACTCAAACAGAGCCGAAATAAACTGAGAGAAATATTTCAAACGGAGAGAAATGGAAATAATTAATTACATGCAAAACCGGAAAAAACGCAATCCACCAGCGCGTATTGAACCGTGAATGCCGTACCGAACGGTTCAATATTATATTGAGTATTGTGGCATCCCTAATAAATATATATATACACACACACACCAATCAGGTAGAACATTATGACCACCTTCCTATTATGGTGTTAGTCCCCCTTTTGCTGACCTGTCATGGACTCCTCTAGACCCCTAAAGGTGTGCTTTGGTATCTGGCACCAAGATGTATGTTTGTTCAGCTCATCCCACAGATGCTCGATTGGATTGAGATCTGGGGAATCTGGAGGCCGAGTCGACGCCTCAAACTGGTTGTTGTGCTCCTCAAACCATTCCTGAAGCATTTGTGCTTTGTGTCAGGAGCATTATCCTGCTGGAAGAGCCACAGCCACCAGAATACCGTTTCCATCAAAGGCTGAACATGGTCTCAGCAATGCTTAGGTAGGTGGAGCGTGTCAAAGTAACATCCACATGGATGGAGGACCCAAGGTTTCCCAGCAGAACATTGGCCAAAGCATCACACTGCCTCCGCCGGCTCGCCTTCTTCCCATAGTGCATCCTGGGGCCATGTGTTCCCCAGGTAAGCCACACACACACACACACACCCGGCCATCCACGTGATGTAAAAGAACACGTGATTGCTCAGACCAGGCCACCTTCTTCCATTGCTCCGTGGTCCAGTTCTGATGCTCACGTGCCACTGTTGGTGCTTTCTGCAGGGTCAGGGGTCAGAGGTCACCCTATGCCGCCCCATACGCCTCAAACTGAGCTGCTCTGTGTATTCTGACAGCTTTCTATCAGAACCAGCATTAACTTCTGGAGCAGTTTGAGCTCCAGTAGCTGGTCTGTTTGATCGGACCCCACGGGCCAGCCATCGCTCCCCACGTGCATCAATGAGCCTTGGCCGCCCATGACCCTGTGGCCGGTTCTCCACTGGTCCTTCCTTGGAGCACTTTTGATAGATACTGACCACTGCAGACCGGGAACAGCCCACAAGAGCTGCAGTTTTGGAGATGCTCTGACCCAGTCGTCACAATTTGGCCAAACTCCCTCAAATCCTTACGCTTTCCCATTACTTCTGCTGTATTTAACACATCAACTCTGAGGACAAAATGTTCACTTGCTGCCTAATATACCCCACCCACTAACAGGAGCCGTGAGGTAGAGATCATCAGTGTTATTTACTTCACCTGGTCATAATGTTATGCCTGATTGGTGTATATTATAATGCTAATCAACATAGTCTTTATCAGTGTATAGAATACTATAAAATAATATATTGCCTCATTCTGTTATACGTTTCAAACACTCGACTGATGTTATGAAGTGAGATTGGGTTTGACGCGTGCTGCTTTTTCAGATGTGTGTTATAATTGAAATGGACTGCATTTATATACACAATATAATTGACACAGAGCTGCTCTTCACTAATACGCTGTGCATGCTCAAACGCTTCAGGAACGAGAACAGATGTAGGGCGGGGCTTGATCGTGTCTGTGGGGAGCTGATTGGATGGCTGTGGTTTGCTATTGGCTGATCTCATGTGAGTGACAGGTGGCCCCGCCCTCATCACCAGAGAAGAGATGAAGTTATTCTGATTGAAGATTATTAAAACAGTAATGATATGCACCAATAAATCATTCAGAATAAATACTGCAATATTCCATTAAAAAAAGCATTTAATGGCGACTTACTGACTTCAGGTTTTGACGTAAGGAATACTGTTTCTGGGTCCAAGCTTTTTAAATCTCAGTATAAACTACAGTCTCATGGCTCATGGCATAGCAAGACACAAATATTTGAATGATTCATAAAAGATGAATCACTGTCTGGCCATCTGCGATTTTGGTAGGGAGTTAAAGGTTAGGATAGTTTTATTACAGCACACACAGTGAGTGTGTGTTCGTAGCATTTGTTGTCTGAGCATACGTGTGACGTCAGAACAAGCGGATTCCCTTCTGAAACATCAGCTGTGTGGTTTTGGTAAATGCTGTACGTCCTTCAGGCATTAGAGTGGTACGATTCTGGATAAATTGAGAATCACATTAAATTAAAATTAAAATAGAGATCATGATTCTGAATAGACAAATAAACACTCATATAGACTTCACTTGTTTCATTACCGGATGAATCAGTGTTTTTGAATGAATCTCTTGAATAAACGATTCAATGACTCACACATTTCTAAAGGTCTCTTGTCTCCACCTACTGGTGTAATGATATAATTAATACAATCTTTATTTGAAGCATCAAGTTTCTTTCTAAAGGTGATTTCCTCTATTCTGATCACTAATGTAGACATCAGTGTTTATATCTGAACTATAAACTATTTTATCCAGCACTTCTGTAATAATCTGAATGATTGTAAGACAGAAATAATGACCCTGTGTGTGTAGAATAGACTGTTTGTGAAGCGGTTTCATATCCGAATCGCTGTCATTTAGGAATCGAGATCGGCATCTTTGAATGATTAATCGGGCAGCTCTAGCATACATACAAAACTTGTACATTCTGCACACAATATACACACTGCAAAAATGCTTTTCTTACTCAGTATTTTTGTCTTGTTTTAAGTCAAAATATCTAAAGATTCTTACATTAAGAACAATTTACTGGACAAGTAAAAATTATTGTCTTGTTTTGGGGAAAAATAACTAAAAATTAAGAGAGTTTTTGCTTAAAATGCGCAAAATAATCTGAAAATGGGATAAGAAAAATAATATTCGTTTCTGTTTGAATTAAGATTATTTTTCTCACCCCATTGGCAGATTATTTATCTTATTTTAAGCAAAAACTCTCTTTTTGCAGTGCATGCTGCATACTGCAGGAATATTAATAGTATTATAGTGTGAAATTCTGAACACCTTTGTCTCTCACTTACACTTCCTAAACAATCAATATGGCATTTCCTCATGGATTTACACTGACACCGTCAGAGGGATGCATCATCATGTGTTGAGTTACAGATGCCATTATAGCAATGCTGTGCTTTCAGGTGTGTGCGTCACCGATGATTCATTTATTTATGTCTTGCATTTATAATGCAAATGTTTTGTTTTTTGTTATATATTGCAGGTGATCCTGTTGGCTTGCCGACACGCTTGACACTGGAGTTCAGCGCGTTTGAGGCGTAAGTTTTGTGTAATTAAAGCATGTAATGTAGTTGGTTATTCTGAAAGCCTTGAATAATGGCCCCAATATCACGTATGTTACTTGTGAAATTAATATTTTTTTTCTTGCCAGTTAAATCCTTGAGGATTGTTTTAGTGGGATTAATTTTAGATTTATGATGTGTGAGTAATTACACTGGCCACAGTCTGATTGAGCCGGGCAAAGTGAAGTCATACAACCATCTGCATCCTTACTTTTCTCAGTATATTATATTATATAGTATACATTATTCTCTCACTCTCACTCTCTCTCTCTCTCTCTCTCTCTCTCTCTCTCTCTCTCGCTCGCTCGCTCGCTCACTCGCTATATATATATATATATATATATATATATATATATATATATATATATATATATATATATATATATATATATATATATATATATATATAACTCAGCAAAAAAAGAAACGTCCCTTTTTCAGGACTGTGTATTTCATCAATAATGTTGTAAAATCCAAATAACTTTACAGTTCTTCATTGTAAAGGGTTTAAACAATGTTTTCCATGCATGTTCAATGAACCATTATCAATTAATGAACATGCACCTGTGGAATGGTCGTTAAGACTTTAACAGCTTACAGAGAGAAGGCGTTTAAGGTCACGGTTCTAGAAACGCAGGACACTAAAGAGACTTGTCTACAGACTGTGAAACACACCCAAAGAAAGATGCCCAGGGTCCCTGCTCATCTGCGTGAGCGTGCATTAGGCATGCTGCAGGGAGGCTTGAGGACTGCTGATGTGGCTAGGGCAATAAACTGCCATGTCCGCACTGGGAGACGACAGGTACAGGGAGACAGGAAGGACAGCTGATCATCGAAGTTTATCGTTGAAGGAATGAGCGTTACACTGAGGCCTGTACCCTGGAGTGGGATTGATTCGGAGGTGGGGGGGTCCGTCATGGTCTGGGGCGGTATATCACATCACCATCGGACTGAGATGGTTGTCATTGCAGGCAATCTCAATGCCTTACGGTACAGACATCCGCCTCCCTCATGTGGTACCCTTATATGCGTGCTCATCCGGACACGATCCTCCAGCAGGACAATGCCATCAGCCATACTGCTCCTTCTGTGCGTGAGTTTCTGAAGGACAGCAATGTCAGTGTTCTGCCACGGCCAGCGAAGAGCCCGGATCTCAATCCCATTGAGCACGTCTGGGACCTGTTGGATCGCAGGGTGAGGGCTAGAGCCATTCCCCCCAGAAATGTTCAGGAGCTTGCAAGTGCCTTGGTGGAAGAGTGGGGCAACATCTCACAGCAAGAACTGACAAATCTGGTCCAGTCCATGAGGAGGAGATGCACTGCAGTACTTCAACCAGATACTGACTGGACTTTTGATTTTGAGCCTCCCTTCATTCAGGGACACATTATTCTATTTCTGTTAGTCACATGTCTGTGAAACATTTTTAGTTTATGTCTTATGGTGTTGACTCTTTCAGTGCTCATACCAAAATGTACACGCATTAAGGTTACTGAAAGTAAAAAGTTGAAAGTCAGAGGACATTTCTTTTTTTGCTGAGTTTATATATATATATACACACACAAAAGTTTATATATCTGCATTTATTTAACCCATAAAGTCCCAGTAAAAACAGTAATATTGTGAAATATTATTGAAATTAAAAATACCTGTTTTCCATGTGAGTAAATTGTAATTTATTCATGTGATGCAAAGCTGAATTTTTAACATCATTACTCTAAAATGCTTAAAATCACAGGAATAAATTACACATTACAACATATTAAAATAGAAAACTATTATTTGGAACTGTTATTTTGAATTGTAATACAATTTCACAATGTTACTGTCTTCACTGGATATTTGATCAAATAAATGCATCCTTGGTAAGCAGAAGTGACTTTAATTGTTTAAACATTACTATATAGGTTAATTTAATGTAAAATAATTAGTAAACATTAGACTAAAACATTAGTTAACATTAACTAACTAACAAAAAACAAAAAATACAACTTAATTTCAACATTTATTGATACATGTTGTTAACTTGATGCATATGGTGCAACCCCCCAAAAACGTCTGATATTTATGAATTGATAAATGTAATTAGTAAATATTGTTTTGTAAACAACAACAATACATTTTTGAGTCTTTTTCAAAACAAAATGAATTTGAAAATGAGGGCTGCAAATAGTATACACCGATCAGACATAACATTATGACCACTGACAGGTGAACTGCAGCTCTTGTGGGCTGTTCCCGGTCTGCAGTGGTCAGTATCTATCAAAAGTGCTCCAAGGAAGGACCAGTGGAGAACCGGCCACAGGGTCATGGGCGGCCAAGGCTCATTGATGCACGTGGGGAGCGAAGGCTGGCCCGTGGGGTCCGATCAAACAGACGAGCTACTGGAGCTCAAACTGCTCCAGAAGTTAATGCTGGTTCTGATAGAAAGCTGTCAGAATACACAGAGCAGCTCAGTTTGAGGCGTGTGGGGCGGCATAGGGTGACCTCTGACCCCTGACCCCGCCGAAAGCACCAACAGTGGCACGTGAGCATCAGAACTGGACCACGGAGCAATGGAAGAAGGTGGCCTGGTCTGAGCAATCACGTGTTCTTTTACATCACGTGGATGTCCGTGTGTGGCTTACCTGGGGAACACATGGTAAGTGTGATGCTTTGGGCAACAAACAAGTCCGATCCATGGAGGCCCCTCCTCGCTACTTACAGGACTTAAAGGATCTGCTGCTAACATCTTGGTGCCAGATACCACAGCACACCTTCAGGGGTCTAATGGAGTCCATTCCTTGATGGGTTGATTGGTGTATATTACTTGCTGCACATAATGATTAAATATCTGAATATTGAGTATGTAATCTACCCAAACACAAATAATAGAGTGTGTGACTGTTGTGTTTCAGTGACGGACCCACACCGGCTCGCTGCTGTCCAGCTCCTGGAACTCTCTACAACACCAACACATTAGAAGCCTTCAGATCCACGGACAAGAAGGCTCTCCTGGATAAAGCAGCCCAAGAGGTGGAGCGCTCTAATTCACTCACTCATAATTAATTGAGCCTGCTGATAGTGTCTTTTATTTGCTCCCGCTAAACGAATTACACACTTTCTTTCACTGCGTATCTGGATGCTGAACATCCTTCACCATCATTTGATAAATGACTGTCATCTTCTTAATACAATCTCGTTTGCCGCCTGCGTTCTTACACACAGTGATAAATATCACAGACAGCGCAGTAGCACTGAGCTTTGAGAATAAAGCCCAGTGTGTAATAACACTTTTTATGCTGAAAAAAAAAACATTTAAATCACTATGCGCTGAAATGCTGTGCACAAAAGTGCTGCAGTTGTTTAGTGAATTTGAGTTTAACAGTGTGAATGCACAACATTTTTACTTAATGTAATAAATACACTGTATATAAATGTAATATAAATGTAATAAAATAAATAGATGACAATTATAATATAATAACGCATTTGATATTATTAAATAAATAAATGTAAATAATAAAATCACAGTAATACTAAAGTAAAACAAATGCACTGTAAAATAAATGAAAATTAATATTTCATTAGTGTATTATTTTACAGTAGAGAAAACAGTACTTCTAATTTCTACACTTGCAAGAGATGAACCCTTGAGCTCTTATTTTGACGGAAAACTACATGCTGTAATCATCTTCCCACACAAATGAATGCGTAAATAATGCGTAAGCGGTTCTGCTACGTTCCCAAATGAACGACAGACTCTCTGCGCACTCAGAGGTGAAGTTTTCCATCACAGAGAGCCATGAAATCCCTCTCCAGGACATTCTTCATTGTTCCTGGTTGGTGGAACAATCTTCCGTCCTCCATACGCACGACAGAATCACTCGCTTCATTCAAAAGACGGATATAAACTCATCTCTTCCATGAGCACTTCATCTTACATAAAAAAAACCTCTTTCCTCCTCTATTTCTCTTGTCTTCTTCCCTTTTTCTGGTTTTTGTAACTCTGAGTAGTGTGCAAATCTTGGTATTTGGGGCACTTTTTGTGTTTCTTTGCCTCTTCTTGACAGATCGCTTCATGTTCTCCTGAGTTGTAAGTCGCTTTGGATAAAAGCGTCTGCTAAATGCATAAATGTAAATGTAAGTTTACTGCACTCGCTCCCTGTGTATGGAGCTGTTCTGAGACTCGAAAACACTGATCCGCAGCCGATCACGAGTGCGTGCATCGCTCTGAAACACACAAACAGACTATATCAGATACACTGTACAGATCCTTTCTTAAAAAAGGCGAGTTTGGGGATGCGTGCAGTTGGCGGAGGCGAAACACACACACACACACACACACACACACACATCATAAATGAGTGTTGTCTCGTCTCAAAACGTCAGGCGAGACAAGGTCAAGATCATTGTATTTATATAGCACATTTACAACAGCCACTCGACTGACCAAAGTGCTTTACAAAAAAGCCAGATAAAAGTAAAAAAAGAAAGAAAAAAGGAAAATAGAAGGAAAAAGCAATAAAAATTAAATATCAAGACTGAGATGCCAAAGCAGTAATAGCATATAGCATTAGCAGGCACAAAAATAAATAGAAAAACAGCATTGGCAGAACAATAGTAGACACACACACACACACACACTCATCATGAATGAGTGTTGTCTCGTCTCAGAGTGTAAGGCGAAACATGCACACACACATCATAAATGAGTGTTGTCTCAGAGCGTCAGGTGAAACACACACACACACACATACACACACACACTATACGTTGGTGTTGTTCACATTATGTAGTATGTACACTTACCCAGCGATTGCCAACACACACATTTGCTGCAGTTTCACTCTCCGCCTGCGGTCTCCACTCATGACTGGGAACACACACACACACTTGTAGAAACTTTAACTTGTGATCACGACATAAGACATATATTAAAAAATATATGAAATATCATCCATTGCCGTTCAGGGCTTCTGTAACAACGTTAGAGACATTTTGTTATGAGAAGTTCATTATGAAACTGGCGACACAGATTAGACTATAACAGTCTGGGTAATTCACAAATAACAATTTATAGCTGTTTTTTTATTTGAGTAGGAGGCATGAGACTGATCATAACTGGCATAAACCACATCAGAAATAATTTCTGGTAATGTCAGGTTAATTCATACGGGTAATGTTGTCGTCTTCACAGATTTGGAGCGCTATTCAGTCGGGCGCTGCTGTGGACGACTCCTCAATCCTCAACAAATTCATCCTCCTGACATTTGCGGTTTGTATGCCCACAATGTCCCAATACATTAATGTCCTTTGATTTTTCATTTGTTTCTGACTGGTCTTTTTGTTGATCCAGGATCTGAAGAAATATCATTTCTATTATTGGTTCTGCTTCCCTGCCCTTTGCTTTCTGGAGGGGGTCCAGCTGGTGCAGGAGCCGCTGTCGTTAGACAAGAGATTCTCCGACACACAGGTGCGGATGAGAACGAGGCTCACGACGAGGTTTTGTGGGAAGGATGAGTGCATTATGGAAAGCATGTGCTGATTACACTTTTTCAATCAATGTTGATCATTTGAATGCATAATGTCTTATAGGCCCCAAGACGCCTGACTTATACAGTGGCACCAAAGAGTATTTAGAAATTTAAATATCATTTTCATTATTTCCTCATTGAGCCAGAGCGATACGCGTCATAATCTGAATGGGGGGGGGAAACAAATCAACCGTCTCCAGTGACTTTCTATTGCGGGAAGCGCCTCCTTGTCATTTCAGACTTAATACAAAAAATCTAACAATGTCTAAAAGCTGATATGTGACAAGGTGTACAGAAACAAGCTAAAAAACCAGAACCAGAAACCCAGAGGTGTTTATAAGCTGCTGACCCCCAAAACGAGCGTTTAAAGACATAAAAGTGCATACATGCAATAGAGACAGAGCACGTAATATATAAAACTGACATTTGGATATTTGACAAAATGTTTACTGCACACGTAGACATACTGGCCCTCATTTATCAATCTTGCGTAGAAGCTGGTGTATATGTTGGCGTAAGATTATGCTTCCACTCCTCTCACCGCCTGATTTATGAAGCTGTGCGCACCTCTGCAATCCAGGTGTACGCAATACCTGCCCTTGATAAATGTGGCGGCTGAAACCAATCGTCATTAGAATAACACGCCCCTATATATTCAAGTCTCCGCCTCTCCCACGCCCTCATTTTACGCCATGGACAAACAGAAGACGGCAAAGAAGCGAAACTTCTCCGCCGTGGAGATCCGGCGCGCTCAATCATCTCACTAGTCCACTAGTCAGGGCACTGATTAGGACATAAGTCAATGGGCTGACTCCCTGATCAGTGCCCTGACTAGTGGACTAGTGAGATGATTGAGACGCACCCATTGAGACCATCGCCAGGGAAGTGGAAAAAACCCCCGAAATTGTTTTATTTGGGAGTTTAAAGAGTGGGATTAAAGACACCTACAAAAACAAAATATGGACCCAAATATCGAGTACTGTTAATAGTGTGGAGGTTGAGAAGCGCACTCCAGCAGTTTAAATTGCTGTTTGGATGATAAATTACCATCACAATGCATTATTTTACAGCACGTTTTGAAACAATTAGCATTTAATTTCGTATCACGGCACATATATTGGGGTGTACGACAGTGATGATGATGGTATGTGGAGTAAGATTCATTCACATTAATAATTACATGACAATTTGTAAGATTCTTCTTATTATTATCATGATTTTTATTCTTAATGACGCTTGTTATTTAGAAGAAGAATGCCGATTTTATTATTATTTAAAAGAAGAAGGTCATTTTTATTATTTTGTCAGTCTGAATTATTTTAGTCCCAGTCCGTGCGCAGCTGCTGGGCCAGGCGGGCCTGAAGTGTCAGATAAAGCGCACAGGCTCGCGACTGGAGGAATACATATGCCTACAGATCAAACGCTTTGGTAAAGTCACACAAATTAAACATTGACGTTCATGTTGCACAAAAATAAACACTGAATGTAGTTGTTGTGGTTTTTAACAGTGGGTCATATAGCATATCTTATCAGTGCGTTTTGTGGTGTTAGGAATTGTTTTTCTCCCATTTTCACACTAACTCAAACGTGCGTACACCACCTCCTGAGCTGGCGTAGGATTGGAGCGTGTGTGTGTGTGTGTGTGTGTGTGTGTGTGTGCGTACACTACCTCCTGAGCTGGCGTAGGATTGGAGCGTGTGTGTGTGTGTGTGTGTGTGTGTGTGTGTGTGTGTGTGTGTGTGTGTGTGTGTGTGTGTGTGTGTGTGTGTGTGTGTGTGTGTGTGTGTGTGTGTGTGTGTGTGTGTGTGTGTGTGTGTGTGTGTGTGTGTGTGCGTGCGTACACCACCTCCTGAGCTGGCGTAGGATTTGAGCGTGCCATACGCCAACGTCCATATTTATAAATCTCAAAGTCACCGTGGGTTTGGGTGCACGCAAGGTGTACGCACTTTTGATAAATGAGGGCCACTGAGTGTCAGGACCCCAAAACTGACCCATTCTTCCTGCTGAAGCTTCACGTCTTATTGCCTGTGTCCACTTTTGTCTCCTTAAATGCTCGTTTTTTGGGGTCGAAAGCTTATAAAAACTTAGTTATGTGTTTTTTAGCTTGTTTGCTGCACACCTTGTCACATATCAGCTTTTAGACATTGTTCTGTTTTTTGTAATAAGAAAAGACGAGGCGACCACTTCACGCAATACAAAGTCAATGGAGAGCGTAGGATTGTTTTCCCCCCCAGTGTGGGCGTGGCCTAAATGCTCTGTCTCTATATTCTCCGTTGTTGCGGCTCCTCTCTTCCCAGTCTGTCAGTAACTCTGTTTAGTTCCAGAAGCCCCGCCTTCTGAAAGCACACTGTGCTCTGATTGGTCGGATGGAGCGGTGTGTTGTGATTGGTGTTTGGGAAATGCTCCGCCCCTTACCATAACCGGCAGTTTCAACACGGCTAACTAACTCAACCAGGCCCCGCCCCTTTATTCTGCGCATTAATTATTATAATGAGGAATATTCTGATGTGTCTGTTCCCGGAAGATAATTCGACACTTTTATTAAATATTTTCCTACCACGCGTAAACTTTAATTCCATTGTGATCCATGAGTTGATGAGGTTAGACTGAGTGTTTTGGATTGGTCTGTTTAAAGTTTATTATCTATTTGACAGGGACCATGTGAGAGTACATTAATCTTACCGGAGAAAAGATGCTTTACTCCAGATTTAGCTCCAGCTAATTTCCATCCGCAGTCCCTGGGCAGATAAAACAATAAAAACATTAAAATATATATAATGTTTCATAATTGTATATAATATATTGGTATGTTTCACAGATATTGAGTTTGCAAGCGGCGTACGACAGTCTTTGCACCTCAAGCGGAACGACGGCGGTTCCACATTTTCTGCTGAAGTACACGGACGAGAGAGTTGAAGTCGCTCCTCTGAAAGACCTGACCTCCTTCTTCCCAGACCTAAAGAAGGTAATTTCCAGTGTAAAGTACAGCGGCACGATTTATTGTTAAAAGGTTGCGATCTTGATTTAAACACCCACCTGATCGTATTCCTAAATGACAATGATTTGCCTATTAAAGCTTTGACGAGTCCGATCACAGCGAGCATTCAGATCTGTGTTCTGATCCAGAGAGAGCCGTTGTCATGTACAGATATAAAACCGCTTCACAATCAGTCTTTATTCTACACACACAGGGTCATTAATTCTGTCTTACAATCATTCAGATTATCACTGAAGTGCTGGATAAAAGTTTATAGTTCAGATATAAACACATTCATCCAGTAATGAAACAATTGAAGTCTTTATGAGTGAGTCATTGAATCATTTGTTCAAGAGATTTGTTCAAAAACACTGATTCATCCAGTAATGAAACAATTCTTTATGAGTGAGTCATTGAATCATTCACTCAAGAGATTCATTCAAAAACACTGATTCATCCAGTAATGAAACAAGTGACGTCTTTATGAGTGAGTCATTGGGTGCTTCTCAATATCCCTCCTCGTTTCCTCGCTCCTCCGTCCTCCATCTATGTCCCAGAGCTTCAGCCATCTTGTAGGAGATCTCAGTTCTCTAATTGTCTTCATGAGTGAGTCATTGAATCATTTATTCAAAAGATTTGTTCAAAAACACTGAGTCATCCTGTAATGAAAGAAGTGAAGTCTTCATGAGTGAGTCATTGAATCATTCACTCAAATCAATTTTCTTTAAATATATTAATTCTAATTCATTAAATAGGCTGCAGTAATTAATATTCTGTAATTTACATGTTATAGTATTTAGTTGTCTTGTTGAATTGTGGCAGAATTGTGATCTCTAATTGAAACTATATATATACAGTCTTGTTCAAAATAATAGCAGTACAATGTGACTAACCAGAATAATCAAGGTTTTTCGTATATTTTTTATTGCTACGTGGCAAACAAGTTACCAGTAGGTTCAGTAGATTCTCAGAAAACAAATGAGACCCAGCATTCATGATATGCACGCTCTTAAGGCTGTGCAATTGGGCAATTAGTTGAAAGGGGTGTGTTCAAAAAAATAGCAGTGTGGCATTCAATCACTGAGGTCATCAATTTTGTGAAGAAACAGGTGTGAATCAGGTGGCCCCTATTTAAGGATGAAGCCAACACTTGTTGAACATGCATTTGAAAGCTGAGGAAAATGGGTCGTTCAAGACATTGTTCAGAAGAACAGCGTACTTTGATTAAAAAGTTGATTAGAGAGGGGAAAACCTATAAAGAGGTACAAAAAATGATAGGCTGTTCAGCTAAAATGATCTCCAATGCCTTAAAATGGAGAGCAAAACCAGAGAGACGTGGAAGAAAACGGAAGACAACCATCAAAATGGATAGAAGAATAACCAGAATGGCAAAGGCTCAGCCAATGATCACCTCCAGGATGATCAAAGACAGTCTGGAGTTACCTGTAAGTACTGTGACAGTTAGAAGACGTCTGTGTGAAGCTAATCTATTTTCAAGAAGCCCCCGCAAAGTCCCTCTGTTAAAAAAAAGGCATGTGCAGAAGAGGTTACAATTTGCCAAAGAACACATCAACTGGCCTAAAGAGAAATGGAGGAACATTTTGTGGACTGATGAGAGTAAAATTGTTCTTTTTGGGTCCAAGGGCCACAGGCAGTTTGTGAGACGACCCCCAAACTCTGAATTCAAGCCACAGTACACAGTGAAGACAGTGAAGCATGGAGGTGCAAGCATCATGATATGGGCATGTTTCTCCTACTATGGTGTTGGGCCTATTTATCGCATACCAGGGATCATGGATCAGTTTGCATATGTTAAAATACTTGAAGAGGTCATGTTGCCCTATGCTGAAGAGGACATGCCCTTGAAACGGTTGTTTCAACAAGACAATGACCCAAAACACACTAGTAAACGGGCAAAGTCTTGGTTCCAAACCAACAAAATTAATGTTATGGAGTGGCCAGCCCAATCTCCAGACCTTAATCCAATTGAGAACTTGTGGGGTGATATCAAAAAGGCTGTTTCTGAAGCAAAACCAAGAAATGTGAATGAATTGTGGAATGTTGTTAAAGAATCATGGAGTGGAATAACAGCTGAGAGGTGCCACAAGTTGGTTGACTCCATGCCACACAGATGTCAAGCAGTTTTAAAAAACTGTGGTCAGACAACTAAATATTAGTTTAGTGATTCACAGGATTGCTAAATCCCAGAAAAAAAAAAAATGTTTGTACAAAATAGTTTTGAGTTTGTACAGTCAAAGGTAGACACTGCTATTTTTTTGAACACACCCCTTTCAACTAATTGCCCAATTGCACAGCCTTAAGAGCGTGCATATCATGAATGTTGGGTCTCGTTTGTTTTCTGAGAATCTACTGAACCTACTGGTAACTTGTTTGCCACGTAGCAATAAAAAATATACTAAAAACCTTGATTATTCTGGTTAGTCACATTGTACTGCTATTATTTTTAACAATACTGTATATAGTGTTAATTTCTTTTTATTTTATTTTTTATAATTTTTTTGTAATTTTATAATTTTATTAATGGAATATTCTTGGTTAACATTTGTGGCGTCCTGTAGATTACCATATTTAATCATTTGGACTATCTGTGGAAAGAATCGAACTAGTGTTGTGTGTCACAGACGATGCCCAAGTATTTAACTCAGAATATTCCTTACAATATTTCGAGTGGCATTTAATTCTTCGCAGTGTGTGTGTATGATATGGGACGTGTCCTGATCTGTTTTCCAGATTACTGTGGGTGTGTATGACCCATGCACACTGCCTCAGCATCCGGGATGGCCTCTCAGAAACCTCCTCATCCTCCTCGCATATAAATGGTACGTCTTTAACAGTGAGCTTTTCCAGCACGCATCCCACTGGTGTTAAATGAAATTATAGCACTGTGTCCACAGCTCCGCTCGCTTCCTCCTGACGTTACTTTCAATCTCAAACATGTTTGTTCTGCAACTGAAGAAATGTGAGAGAATATGATTTGCAACCATCTGCTAATGTCGTGGGTTTGTAGGAGTGTATTGCACTGCCGGGTCCAATCATGGGTGTTGTTTATCCATTTACTCTTTATCTGAAGTGTGATATGTTTATACTCAAATTGTGTACAGTAGTCATGTTGTTATATGTTGTAAAAATCTGTTAAATTTATATTAAAAAACAGCAATGGTTGCCAAAATTTGCTCTAATAATATGCTAGCATCATTTTATGTTTTACAGATTGAACTTAAATTTACAGTTAAAAACATATTTCATTAGCTGAAACAAATTACTAAAATTATTTTATATAAAAAATTGACAGCCACCTTAAAAACACAGATGGTAAAAAGCTGATATATGGAAGATGCATACAGTGTCATACACACAAATACAAAATACCATCACGATAACTCGCTTCACACTAAAATAATGCTATAAACATTAATTTATCTATGCATAAAACTGAAAACTAAAAAAAACAGTTCTTTCAATGAAAAACCATTAAAAGTGTCGCACAGGTAATTCTGGGAATATTTTACCGTGAAATGTAGAGTTTTTCACCGCATAGGTTAAGGGAACTTACCGTTAACCAGTTTTTACCGGAGCAGATAAAATTACATTAGTTTTTTACAGTGAAGCAATGATAAAAGCACAATATGTAAGATTTTGGGATTAAAATATCCAAAAGCCGCTAGAACAGTTATATTGTGTTGACCTGTGTATATTATCCCAAATGTGAAATGATCCCTACTGTTCTAAAGTTTGGGCTCAGTAAGAATTTATTTATGTATTTTTTTGGGAAAGAACTTGAAATGATCACATTTATTCATCAAAGAGGCATTCAATTGATCAAAAGTGACATTTATAATGTTACAAAGGATTATATTTCAAATAAATGCTGTTCTTATGAACTTTATCAAAGAATCCTGAAAAACACTGATAATAATCATTTATTATTATTATTATTATTATTATTATTATTATTATTATTATTATCAGAATGATTTCTGAAGGCTACACTGCAGACTAGAGTAATGATGCTGAAAATGTACAGGAATAAATTACACTTTACTATATATTCACATAGAAAACAGATATTTTACATGTTAATAATGTTTCACAATATTACTGTTTTTGTGTATGTTTTTTTTTTTTTTTAAATGCAGCTTTGGTGAGCTTAAAATACTTTATTTTAAAATATTAAACAATCTAGTTACACTTTATTTTGAGGTGTCGTTGTTACAGTGTAATTATATATTTAAGTTCTAAATAATATTAACTGATAATAATCAATAAATGTGAGTTGAGCATCAAATCCTCATATGAGAATGATTCGTGCAGGATAATGAGACACTGAAGATATGAAATAATGTTGAACATTTACAGGAATACATTACATTTAAAACACATTCAAATAGAAAATTGTTATTTAACATTTTAGTAATATTTCACCATATTACTGTTTTTTTGTATTTTTAATTTTAGCCTTTGTGAACATAAGAGACTTACAGATCAAAAACCTTTAAAAACATAAATAAATAAAAATTACATATTGTGCCTTTTAAATTTCCCCAACTAAGCAAACCAAAGTGCAATAGTGACAAGGAACCCAAGCTCTTATAACATCTCAAATGGCTCTCAAATAATGGACATGCTTTTCCACACTAGAAGCTTATTTTTCTGTGTGTCGTGATCGCATGAATGATTTCCTGTGCATCTTCCCCAATCAGATGTAGGATTGTAGAAAGTAGAGCAGGTTCTGGAAATATGGCTGTGTTTTCCAGAGTTGAAATGCCATCTGTGCTGCCTCTTCCAGCCGTCGTCTCTTTGTAATGGTAAGTTTAAGGTCAGTCAAAGACTGTGTGTGCTCACAGTGCTGTGTGTGTGTGTGTGTGTGTGAATGCCAGGGGTCCGCAGCTGGATGTTCTGGAGGTTTTGTGCTTCAGAGACAGAACTCTACAAGGCAGCCGCTCCATTCGGCACAGCCTCATCTTTCGGGTCAAGCTGCCAGACCTCTCGGCTTCTGCAGGTAATTTATCATCCATCAGCACAAAGGCGCGGCGCTATCGGCTTCAGTCTGTCTGCCGTAGGTTAGAACACTCTGAAGCCTGGTGTTGGGTGATATGAACCCTCCTGCCTGCTTTGGGAAAATTAGATCCTTTTTAAAAAATATATAGATTATCATTCTCCCTTTTCCACTGATCTGAGATCACGGCGCAGGAGGTCTTAGGCAAACCGAATCCACTTCTTCTATAACATGGTCTGTGCTCCGGATCCAAAACGGTCGACTTTTCAATAATCAAGAATCAACCAATCAGAGCCTCCTCTCCCTTTCCCTTTAAAAGCCAATTGTGCTCGAGCCATGAGTGGAGTCACTGTTTACATGAGGAGCGTGTGTGTGTGTGTGTGTGTGTGTGTGTGTGTGTGTGTGTGTGTGTGTGTGTGTGTGTGTGTGCGCGCAATAATAGTGTGTGTGTGTGCATGAAATAATAGTGTGTGTAATGGTAATAGTGTGTGTGTGTGTGTGTGTGTGTGTGTGTGTGTGTGTGTGTGTGTGTGTGTGTGTGTGTGTGTGCGCGCAATAATAGTGTGTGTGTGTGTGTGTGCATGTAATAATAGTGTGTGTAATGGTAATAGTGTGTGTGTGTGTGTGTGTGTGTGTAATGGTGTGTGTGTGTGTCTGTGTTAGTCTGTGTGGGTTTGTGTGTGTATTAGTGTGTGTGTGTGTGGGTCTGTGTGTGTGTGTGTGTGTGTGTGTGTGTGTGTGTGTGTGTGTGTCTGTGTGGATCTGTGTGGGTGTTTGTGTGTGTAATAATAGTGTGTGTGTGTCTGTGTGGATCTGTTTGTGTGTGTAATAATAGTGTGTGTGTGTGTGTGTAATAATAGTTTGTGTGTGTCTGTGTGTGTCTGTTTGTGTGTGTAATAATAGTGTGTGTGTGTGTGTGTGTGTGTGTGTGTGTGTGTGTGTGTGTGTGTAATAATAGTGTGTGTGTGTGTGTGTGTGTGTGTGTGTGTGTGTGTGTGCATGTAATAATAGTGTGTGTAATGGTAATAGTGTGTGTGTGTGTGTGTGTAATGGTGTGTGTGTGTGTGTGTGTGTGTCTGTGTTAGTCTGTGTGGGTTTGTGTGTGTATTAGTGTGTGTGTGTGTGGGTCTGTGTGTGTGTGTGTCTGTGTGGATCTGTGTGGGTGTTTGTGTGTGTAATAATAGTCTGTGTGGGTCTGTTTGTGTGTGTAATAATAGTGTGTGTGTGTGTGTATAATAATAGTTTGTGTGTGTCTGTGTGGGTCTGTTTGTGTGTGTAATAATAGTGTGTGTGTGTGTGTGTGTGTGTGTGTGTGTGTGTGTGTGTGTGTGTGTGTGTGTGTGTGTGTAATAGTGTGTGTGTGTGTGTTTGTGTGTGGAATAGAAATAATAGTGTGTGTGTGTGTGTGTGTGTGTGTGTGTAATAATAGTGTGTGTGTGTGTGTGTTTGTGTGTGTGTGTGTGTGTGTGTGTGTGTGTGTGTGTAATAATAGTGTGTGTGTGTGTGTGTTTGTGTGTGGAATAGAAATAATAGTGTGTGTGTGTGTGTGTGTGTGTGTAATAATAGTGTGTGTGTGTGTGTAATAATAATGTGTGTGTAATAATAGTGTGTGTGTGTGTGTGTGTGTGTGTGTGGAATAGAAATAATAGTGTGTGTGTGTGTGTGTGTGTAATAATAGTGTGTGTGTGTGTAATAATAATGTGTGTGTAATAATAGTGTGTGTGTGTGTGTGTGTGTGTTTGTGTGTGGAATAGAAATAATAGTGTGTGTGTGTGTGTGTGTGTGTGTGTAATAATAGTGTGTGTGTGTGTAATAATAATGTGTGTGTAATAATAGTGTGTGTGTGTGTGTGTGTGTGTGTGTGGAATAGAAATAATAGTGTGTGTGTGTGTGTGTGTGTGTGTGTGTAATAATAGTGTGTGTGTGTGTGTAATAATAGTGTGTGTGTGTGTGTGTGTGTTTGTGTGTGGAATAGAAATAATAGTGTGTGTGTGTGTGTGTGTGTGTGTGTGTGTGTAATAATAGTGTGTGTCAGGGATTCCGCTTCAGCTTCAGCTGATGATTCTTGCAGTTCACCGATCGTGAAAGCGAAGGTGAATCTTTCTCACAATCTTGCTTAATGACTAAATAAAAGTATAATATACCCGATTGCACTAAAAGAGTTAATAAAAATGAAGTAAACCACGAACTCCGATGTCAGACGGTGTGTGTTTGCTGCCTGTCATCACTTACATTACACTTTCTTTCTTTGAACGACACAACAGAACTAGTAACTAAGCAACCACTATAATGTCCTGTTGCTTTACGCAGCCACTGCTGGCTAATGAAGTCTCTAATTGATATGGAAGAAAGGTGTTTGTTTGGTTTCTGGTTGAGTGTAAGAGTCAAAACGGGAGAGGAATATGCTCCTGAAAAACAAAATTATTGTTAAAATCACAAAACGGGTGGTTTCAGGTGGGGTATCAGCTCAACCTGCGTATTCAATAACTAACCTTCCGCAAACTGGTTAAAGCAGGAGCAATCATCTCTGGAAAACACTGCACCTCGAATGTTCACTCGTTTCTGTGCAGGCATGCACACATTTTTAATGTAAGGCCATTTGAAGCCTGAATGTGTGTGGCTTCCGGTGTCATTCACTTCCATTTTTATTAATTTTTTGTCCATTTTTAAAGCAGCTCGTTATGCTGTTTGATACTGCAAACTGGTATTTGTGTTCATATTATTTTACTTTATTTTTGTAATCATGAATGCAAATTTTGTATTCTTGTATTTTTGTACACTTTGTTATTCTTGTTATTTACCTATAGCTGCTAATGTAAAAATAAATATTTTTTTCTAAGTTAAATAAAACCAAGATTATTCATTTTACAAGAAATTACTATTTCAGTCTTTTAAAATGTGGCAAACACACCCTCATTTTCTATGTACACAATATTGCCAGAAGTATTGGCCCGCCCCTCCAAATCCCTGAGTTCAGGTGTTCAGTCTCTTCATGGCCACAGGTGTATAACTCCAGCTCTCGGCCTGCAGACGCTTCTACACACATTAGTGAAAGAATGGGTCGCTCTCAGGAGCTCAGTGAACTCAAGCGTGGGGCCGTGATAGGCTGACACCTGTGCAATAAGTCCATTCCTGACATTTCCTCACTACTAAATATTCCACGCTCAACTGTTAGTGGGATTAGAACAAAGTGGAAGCCATTGGGGACAAAAGCAACTCAGCCACGAAGTGTTAAATCCCAGAGCGGGGTCAGCGCATGCTGAGGGTCACAGTGCGCAGAAGTCACCAACTTTCTGCAGAGTCAACAGCTCTAGACCTCCAGACTTCTGTGGCCTTCAGATGAGCTCAAGAACAGCGGAGAGAGCTTCATGGAATGGGTTTCCATGGCCGAGCAGCTCATCCAAGCCTTACATCACCAAGAGCAATGCAGAGCGTGGGATGCAGTGGAGTAAAGCAGCCGCCACTGGACTCTAGAGCAGTGAGACGTGTTCTCTGAGCGACCAATCACGCTTCAGTCTGACGATCACATGGACGAGTCTGGGTTTTGCCATCGCCAGGAGAACGGGACTAGCCTGACTGCATTGTGCCAAGTGTAAAGTTTGGTGGAGAGGGGATTATGGTTTGGGGTTGGTTTTCAGGGGTTGGCCCCTTAGACATTTTGGACAATTTCATGCTCCCGACTTTGTGGGATCAGTTTGTGGACGGCCCCTTCCTGTCCCAGCATGACTGCGCTCCAGTGCACAAAGCGTCGGTCCATAAAGACATGGATGAGGAGTTTGGTGTGGAGGAACTGGACTGGCCTGCACAGAGTCCTGAGCTCAACCCGATAGAACAGCTTTGGGATGAATTAGAGCGGAGACTGAGAGCCAGGCCTTCTCGTCCAACATCAGTGCCTGACCTCACAAATGAGCTTCTAGAAGAATGGGCAAAAATCCCCATAAACACACTCCTAAACCTTGAGGAAAGCCTTCCCAGAAGAGCTGGAGCTGTTAGAGAGGGTGGGCCGACTCCATATTAAACCCGACGGATTAACAATGGGATGGCATTAAAGCTCATGTGTGTGTAAAGGCAGGAGTCACAAGACATTTGGCAATATGTTAAGTCTGTGAGGATTTTCAGTGGTTGACGTTACTGCAGACGGTCTAGTTGAGTTTATTCTTCCTCATCTACGATATTATCATGATATTATCATTATCATACGAGTGGCTTCATCCGTCGTTTGTGAACCGATGGTGGACAATCCTGACATTCAGCCTCATCACACATCAGACTTGTGAATTCCTGTGGGACTCTCTGCGCTGATGGTGTGAATTAGGGGGAAACCGCCGGCTATGAAAGGACAGCGTATTAGGGACCTGATAAGGGTCTTCCTTTTGAAATACGGTTATTCTATTTTCACATAGATGGCCTCTATCATCGTTCTCTTAAACCCTCCCTGTCTTCACACCGCTGTCCTCCTGATGCTCCTTCACACTTGAGTGAGGTTTGCCTTTCTGAACTGTGACATTCACTTGCACTGAGAAGTCCTGTACTCTCACCATTATTTCACAAACTACATCGCCATATATGTGAGAGAGAAAGTATCTGGGGACACATTCATGCGTTTAAAAGCCTAGTCGATTTGTGCAACTAATTTTTACTAGCTGTCCAAAAAAGGTTGCATTAGTTAGCTATATTAGTGAACTAACAAATGAAAAATACTTCTAAAGCATGCATTTATTACATCTTTTGTTAATTTCAACATTTACTAATACACTATCAAAATCAAAAGCTGTATCTGTGCACACTGCAAAAAAATGCTCTTCTTACTCAGTATTTTTGTCTTGTTTCTAGTCCAAACATCTAAAAAATCTTAAAAGAAGTATTTACTAGACAAGCAAAAGTAATTGTCTTGTTTTGGGGAAAAATAACTCAAAATGAAGAGAGTTTTTGATTAAAATAAGATAAATAATCTGCCAATGGGGTGAGAAAAATAATCTTGTTTTCTGTTTGAATTAAGATTATTTTTCTCACCCCATTGGCAGCCCCGCGGATGACATGCAACAGAAACGCCACGCTCACACCACGCTTGCAGTGTGTCTCCGGCCTTAACTCTAGCAGCTGCGCTGAAGAAACGCGCGCTGCTGCTGCTGGCGCGGACTCTGAACATGCTCTGAACGTGCGAGCCATCTTGACAGTCGCGTTAGCTATTATGGTCTCGTGTTCACCAGCGCAGAACATCTCATTGTTCCTTTTAATTAATAAAATAAATATAAAAAGAAGGAGAAGCCTAAAAAAGGCCCGAAGCCCGGCCCGCGTTTTAGGTATGACGTGAAAATTGGCCCGAAGCCCGGCCCTAGGGGCGTAAAAAAGTCGGGGCTCGTCGGGCTCGGGCATAAATGCAGGGCTTTACTTTGGATTACCCTTCAATAAATACTGCGTTTGGATCTTCAACCAACCTTCTGTCTCAGAGCAGTTACGTAACAGAAGACTTCGCCACCATGGATCCAGCAGTATGTCTCGTCCGTCTATGCCAGGGAACTCACTCACTCGAGGACCACATCATAGACTTTCTGAACAAAGCAAACTCGTCCGTGATGGTCCTCGAGGGTCCCTGGCTGAGTTCCTTGATTATGCCCTTCAGGTAAGCGGCTCTGCTTTCACAGTGGGTGTCATGGAGGAGGATTGTGACATTTCCACTGCACCTACCGTGCCTGTGTCCTTGGACAAGATGGCCGCCGAGCCTGTGTCTTTGAACACGATGACCGCCGAACCTGTGTCTTTGGACAAGATAGCCGCTGAGCCTGTGTCCTCGGACAAGATGGCCGCCAAGCCTGTGTCTTTGAACAAGATGGCCGCCGAGCCTGTGTCTTTGAACATGATGGCCGTCGAACCGGTGTCATGGGACAAGATGACCGCTGAACCTATGTCTTTGGACAAGACACCAAGACACCAGTCTCAGCAGACCTTCCAGAGCCTGGTGTCGTCTCAGCGGACCTTCCAGAGCCTGGTGTCGTCTCAGCGGACCTTCCAGAGCCTGGTGTCGTCTCAGCGGACCTTCCAGAGCCTGGTGTCGTCTCAGCGGACCTTCCAGAGCCTGGTGTCGTCTCAGCTGACCTTCCAGAGCCTGGTGTCGTCTCAGCGGACCTTCCAGAGCCTGGTGTCGTCTCAGCGGACCTTCCAGAGCCTGGTGTCGTCTCAGCGGACCTTCCAGAGCCTGGTGTCGTCTCAGCGGACCTTCCAGAGCCTGGTGTCGTCTCAGCGGACCTTCCAGAGCCTGGTGTCGTCTCAGCGGACCTTCCAGAGCCTGGTGTCGTCTCAGCGGACCTTCCAGAGCCTGGTGTCATCTCAGCAGATCTTCCAGAACCTCCAGCCACTGACCAAAGTCCAGTGAGGGCTGCGGCCCGTGCGCCGGTTCCAGAGAGGGCTGCGGCCCGTGCGCCGGTTCCAGAGAGGACTCCGCCTCCTGCCCCGAGTCCAGAGGGGACTCCGCCTCCTGCCCCGAGTCCAGAGGGGACTCCGCCTCCTGCCCCGAGTCCAGAGAGGACTCCGCCTCCTGCCCCGAGTCCAGAGAGGACTCCGCCTCCTGCCCCGAGTCCAGAGAGGACTCCGCCTCCTGCCCCGAGTCCAGAGAGGACTCCGCCTCCTGCCCCGAGTCCAGAGGGGACTCTGCCTCCTGCCCCGAGTCCAGAGAGGACTCCGCCTCCTGCCCCGAGTCCAGAGAGGACTCCGCCTCCTGCCCCGAGTCCAGAGAGGACTCCGCCTCCTGCCCCGAGTCCAGAGAGGACTCCGCCTCCTGCCCCGAGTCCAGAGAGGACTCCGCCTCCTGCCCCGAGTCCAGAGAGGACTCCGCCTCCTGCCCCGAGTCCAGAGAGGACTCCGCCTCCTGCCCCGAGTCCAGAGGGGACTCCGCCTCCTGCCCCGAGTCCAGAGAGGACTCCGCCTCCTGCCCCGAGTCCAGAGAGGACTCCGCCTCCTGCCCCGAGTCCAGAGAGGACTCCGCCTCCTGCCCCGAGTCCAGAGAGGACTCTGGATGGACCACCTGCGCCGCCGTATGGGTCTTCAAACTCACCTGCACTGCTGTGGTGGTCATCTGCTCTGCCGTGGGAGTCTTCAAGACCGTCTGTACTGTTGTGGTGGTCGTCTGCTCCGCCGTGGGGGTCTTCAAGACCGTCTGCTCTACTGTGTTGGTCGTCTGCTCCGCCGTGGGGGTCTTCAAGACCGCCGGCTCCGCTCCGGTCGCCTGCGCAACCCTGGTCATCTACCCGGTCTGCGCCACCCTGGTCATCTGCCCGGACTGCGCCACCCTGGTCATCTGCCCGGACTGCGCCACCCTGGTCATCTACCGGGCCAGCTCCATTCTGGCCTCCTGCTCTGCCTGAATCTCCAGGCTCTCTTCCACTACATGGGCCTGGCCCTCCATCCCGCCCCCATGTCCGCCTCCGCTCCACCTCCCTCCTGGACAATTTTAGGAGCGTCTGGAAGCCGCTCCTTTGAGGGGGGGCTATGCCACAATTCACCAGTATGAGTGCCCGTGATCACCACCAGAGGGCACTCCACCCCGGACTGTCACTCCATCACAAACTACATTACCCATAATCCTTGGACTCATTAGCAGTCACTGTTTACACCTGTGTCTCATCACCTCATTACCTCTGCCTATATATACCTTGTTCACTCTGTCATTCATTGCGAAGTCTTGTTTAGTGTCACAACTGCATTTCTGAGCGTTTCCCTGGTTTCATGTATCTTGGTCTTTGATTTCTTGCCTTCTCCGTGGATTACCCTTTTGCCTGTTCCTTCGGTTTTGTTTGCCTTTTCGGACTGATTTCCTGTTATGACCTTTTGCCTGTTCTATTGACTACGACTTTGGATTACCCTTCAATAAATACTGCGTGTGGATCTTCAACCAATCTTCTGTCTCAGAGCAGTTACGTAACAATTAGCAAATGTTTTGTGCAATATTCCAATTTTGCACATGCGTTTGAATGGAAACGGAGCAAAGTTAGGACATTATATCTCAAATATAATAAATCTACATATGTTAATTAAAGTGTTTCCAGCCCTGAACCCTGGGGGATTCCTCACCGTTTACAACTCAAATGCAATTACTGTTTAATATGCACATTTAACCAACTGTAGAATTACCAAAATCAGTCAATCAATCAGTCTACATTGAATATGTTATTACAAATGTGGATTGTCCTAAAATATTATAACCTCTTCTTCTGGCTCCCAGGCATGTTGATTACACTTTTTTTTTATTTACAATTGATTTGACAATATATCACTAGCTGTGTTACTATCCACTTATTTTTATGCAAATTTTAGGATATTGCATTAAAAAAAAGCTGGATGGAAACGCCAAGATGCGTAAAGATTTTAATAATGTTCATAAAAAAATAATCTGTACAACTGAGGGAGGTCAAATTTTTATCTGATAAGAAGACATGCGCATAAACTATGATGGAAACGCATTTACTGAATAAATCCCTTGATCCGCAACAATAACCTCACACAAGGCTGTGATTGGATAACTGGCCTTAACCAGTGGACCAATGGCGTTGCAGCTTCGTTTGGTGGCTCTGAAACGCTGGAGTCAAAGTCTGTGATCAGAATGATTTGGTTTAATACCTCCAGAAGCGTTTAGTGTGTGTGCGTGCGTGAGAGAGAGCATGTTTTTGTGAAATATCAGGACACAAATGTGTATAATGACATGGGTATGACACAGATATTAAAAGGTGTGTGTGTGTGTGTGTGTGTGTGTGTGTGTGTGTGTGTGTGTGTGTGTGTGTGTGTGTGAGCGAGCATGTTTTTGTGAAATTTCAGGACACAAATGTGTATAATGACATGGGTATGACACAGATATTAAAAGGTGTGTGTGTGTGTGTGTGTGTGAGCGAGCATGTTTTTGTGAAATTTCAGGACACAAATGTGTATAATGACATGGGTATGACAATATTAAAAGGTGTGTGTGTGTGTGTGTGTGTGTGTGTGTGTGTGTGTGTGTGTGTGTGTGTGTGTGTGTGTGTGTGTGTGTGTGTGTGTGTGTGTGTGTGTGTGTGTGTGTGTGTGTGTGTGTGTGTGTGTGTGTGTGTGTGTGTGTGAGAGCGAGCATGTTTTTGTGAAATATCAGGACACAAATGTGTATAATGACATGGGTATGACACTATTAAAAGGTGTGTGTGTGTGTGTGATGGGTATGTGCAGTGTAGGGGGATAGAATGTACAGTGTAAAAACCATTACACTTATTGAATGTCCCCATATTTCACAAAAACAAAAGTCCCAGCACTGAACCCCGGGGGATTCCTCACCGTGTCAAATGCAGTTATTGGCCAATTGCTGCAACTTCCGTTCTTATTACAAACATTTGGGCCAATTTCCTAGAAAGTGACTTTTTTTAGACATGAGAGGGAAACTCTGCTTTATTCACAATTTATGCAGTATTCCAATATTGTGCATAAGTTTAATTCGCCTGTTAATATAACTGGAGTCTGTTTACTTTTGCATCATATTTAAGGGTAATATCTTGTTTCTGCAGTATGTCCGAAGAGCGTGGGCTGGGAGAAGAATCCTAAAGGGGCGATGGGACCCAGAAGTGTCAATCTCAGCGAATGCATGGACCCTAAAAGGTACTAAGCGTGAGACAGAAGTTTATACACTTCTGAAATGGTTTTCTCAGCGGTATTTTACACATTTAATTATTTCTTCAAGGCTGGCTGAGTCTTCTGTGGATCTGAACCTGAAGCTGATGCGCTGGAGGCTGGTGCCGTCTCTGGATCTGGATAAGGTGGTTTCGACGAGGTGTCTCTTATTGGGAGCGGGAACTCTGGGCTGCAATGTGGCACGAACACTGATGGTGAGAGCCTTTTACTTTAACTTATCAGCAATTCATCTCCTCTGACAGGTGACGGAAAAGCTTTCCTTGCCTTCAGAATGGATTCATTGGCATGCTTTATGTCATTTAAGTGCTTACTTGCTTTCACCATAATTGCTTCTTAATGGTTTTTGAAATGGTCATAAGCTCAGAACTGTAATTATAGGAAGTAAGACACAGATGTTGCCATTTCAAAACGACGGTGGTGTCACTCGAAGGCTGTGATAAACATGTTGGCAGTATGAATGAGAAGGAGAACGTCTTCATACCAGTTAATTGCAGCATTACGAGAGTTTTCACACTTATTCTCTATAATTGTTGCATTAATGTGAACGCTTCAAGTGGACCCAGACCCTTTTACGGTTGTTCACTTATAACGTGTCTTGTGAATGCAAAGCGTTTTTTTGCATTTAATTTTCATTTGAAGAGTCTATAAGAAGCCAAATTTACGGAAAAAGGAGGTGTGTTTGTGCTGAAAATAATAATAATGTTATGTAAATACAGATATAGGGCTGGGTTTAAATATCAGTTCATCGATTTTAATCAATTCTCATTTTGATGAGCCAAAACTGATTCTTAAATCACAAGATCAATCTTTTAATCTGTGCTGTTTTCAGTGGAAAATGAAAACAAAACTTCACTAAACATTAGTCTCAACTTTCAAATGACGTCAATTTTATCATGAAATTCAGTCAATAAATGAGTGTTTGTGTCTCTTTAAAGCTCCACTGTGTGATATTTTCCCCCATCTAGCGGTGTAAAGGTTTATGACCATCCAGTGAATATTAGTTTCTGTTCCTCTCAATTCTGATTTCGATTTAACTCCTACGGTGGCCGATTTAGTCCAAGATTAACATGGCAATCCTCCTCTTCACATTCGACACGGTGCCATCGAGTGTTAAAACGCGAAAGGCGAAGCTTGAATTTACGGGTATGTCCCTCTGTGGCTACTGTACTTTCAAGATGGAGGGGCAACATGGCGACCAGCAGTCGAACCCCTCACCCGTATGTGTTTACAATGGCATATTATGAACTTAGAGAATACTTTATTACTTGAAAAAGCAAATATACATTAATGAGCACATATAGTTTTGAAAGAACTAAGTGTTTTTAGCTAAGAATAAACTAAAAAAATTACACAGTGTAGCTTTAATGTGTGCTGAAAGATCACTGTAGAACCGATCATCTCTTCCTCTTTACTGCTAGTTACAGCACCAAATAAACACAAATGAACATCAGAAGGAATGTTTAAAGATACAGAACAACTTACTGAAATTAATCCTGTCCCATGTAATCAAGCGATCAGTGTTTCAACCGCGGAAAGTCGTCAGTAAAACAGCTTGAGAACAATGTCACATATATGCATTTAAGTTAAGGTAAATGTGACTTAAGTCTGTTTTTTTTTAACCTGTAATATTATAGTAATGTAGCGACTGATAGGGTTCTCTGTATGATTTAGTTGAGAGAGAGAACAATTGACTTGTACTGTACCTGTTATATTTCTAAATTAATTGATATCAAATTATGAATCGAATCACAAGTTTTTTTAAATCAAAATTTAATCAAATCCTGAAATTTGTGTCAATGTCCAGCACCAACGGTGACATCTTTAGAATTTATCAATTCATTCAACAGATTCATTCAAAAACACTGATTCATCCGGTAATGAAACAAGTGAAGTCTATATGAGTGAGTCATTGAATCGTTCATTCAACAGATTACTTCAAAAACACTGATTCATCCGGTAGTGAAACAAGTGAAGTCTTTATGAGTGAGTCATTGAATCATTCATTGAAGAGATTTGTTCAAAAACACGGATTCATCCAGTAATGACACAAGTGAAGTCTATATGAGTGAGTCATTAAATAATTCATTCAAGAGATTCATTCAAAAACACTGATTCATCCAGTAATGAAACAAGTGAAGTCTATATGAGTGAGTCATTGAATCATTCATTCAAGAGATTTGTTCAAAAACACTGATTCATCCAGTAATGAAACAAGTGAAGTCTTTATGAGTGAGTCATTGAATCATTCATTCAAGAGATTTGTTCAAAAACACTGATTCATCCAGTAATGAAACAAGTGAAGTCTTTATGAGTGAGTCATTGAATCATTCATTCAAGAGATTTGTTCAAAAACACTGATTCATCCAGTAATGAAACAAGTGAAGTCTTTATGAGTGAGTCATTGAATCATTCATTCAAGAGATTTGTTTAAAAACACTGATTCATCCGGTAATGAAACAAGTGAAGTCTTTATGAGTGAGTCATTGAATCATTCATTGAAGAGATTTGTTCAAAAACACTGATATATTAATATCATAGCCTAATTATGCACAAACTAAACTTGACCATCTCTGAGGAAAGTGATATTTTGATACAGCGAGAGAGAAGACATTGATGACAAGCTCTTCATTTATTTGGCAAAAGGAGAATCTGTATTGCTATCTCTACAGGAACTCATGAGCCTTTAGCACACAGAGACTGAACTGAAGAATTAACTCTCATTTATCAAAGTTCAGTGTAGTTTAAAGCCTCGTTTATACACGACGCGTCCGCTTGAGCGACAGGGTGCACGCGGCAAAAATGACGTTGACGCGGAGTGCGCGAGACCCCGTTTCGCTTGGTGTTGTGCACGTAAAATTTTGTAACTTTGTGTGTGGCTCCGCAACCGAAGAGCCACAAGTTCCAGACGAATCTGGCCGAGAA
This sequence comes from Pseudorasbora parva, assembly GCF_024679245.1. NCBI lineage: Eukaryota > Metazoa > Chordata > Actinopteri > Cypriniformes > Gobionidae > Pseudorasbora > Pseudorasbora parva. The sequence goes on along the minus strand of NC_090193.1, from coordinate 1,454,361 downwards.
CGACGTCTCATCACGCCGCACCCGGTCTGCGCGTCGAGTATGAACACCTCCCCAAACGGACGAGGCGCGCGCAGTCAACGAGAGACGAGGAAAACAAAAAAGCATGCAAATGGCAATTATCATGGCCGGAAAAAATGATCGAGCTCATTTTTTTTATCGTGCGATTAATTAATTTAGCGACTATCGCAACAGGCCTAAGTAACGGTAGAATCTGCTTCAACTGGATTTCAGGTGCTTAGTGAATAAAATGCGTGTTTTGTGCTGAAATACTGCAAAAGGCACAAATGTTTAGTGAAGTTCTGGCTAAAGCTTTTTCTGCTCTGTTTGTTTAAGGGCTGGGGTGTGAGGCACATCACTTTTGTGGACAACGCAAAGATCTCCTACTCGAACCCGGTGCGACAGCCGCTCTATGAGTTTGAAGACTGTCTGAGTGGAGGCAAGGCCAAAGCTCTCGCCGCCGTGGACAGACTAAAGAAGATCTTCCCTGGGGTGGTGAGGACTTTGAAATCTTTCAAAAATACATCAGTTGGAAAAAAAAAACTGTGGAAAATGGACAGTCTATGTCTGCTGTTGCATATTTGCAAATGTTTACTGCATATTAGATCGGGGTCTCAAACTCCAATACCTGAGAAGCACTGATATTAGAGCTGCATGATTAATCATTGAAAAAAATCACGAATTTAATTCAAACACCACTTGATCTTTTTCCTAAATGACAATGATTTGTCTATTAAAGCTTTGACGAGTCCGATCACAGCGAGCATTCAGATCTGTGTTCTGATCCAGAGAGAGCCGTTGTCATGTACAGATATAAAACCGCTTCACAAACAGTCTTTATTCTACACACACAGGGTCATTATTTCTGTCTTACAATCATTCAGATTATCACTGAAGTGCTGGATAAAAGTTTATAGTTCAGATATAAACACTGATTCATCCAGTAATGAAACAAGTGAAGTCTTTGAGTGAGTCATTGAATCATTCGTTCAAGAGATTTGTTCAAAAACACTGATTCATCCAGTAATGAAACGAGTGAAGTCTTTGAGTGAGTCATTGAATCATTTATTCAAGAGATTTGTTCAAAAACACTGATTCATCCAGTAATGAAGCAAGTGAAGTCTTTATGAGTGAGTCATTGAATCATTTATTCAAGAGATTTGTTCAAAAACACTGATTCATCCAGTAATGAAGCAAGTGAAGTATTTATAAGTGAGTCATTGAATCATTTATTCAAGAGATTCGTTCAAAAACACTGATTCATCCAGTAATGAAACGAGTGAAGTCTTTGAGTGAGTCATTGAATCATTTATTCAAGAGATTTGTTCAAAAACACTGATTCATCCAGTAATGAAACAAGTGAAGTCTTCATGAGTGAGTCATTGAATCATTCATTAAAGAGATTTGTTCAAAAACACTGATTCATCCAGTAATGAAGCAAGTGAAGTCTTTATGAGTGAGTCATTGAATCATTTATTCAAGAGATTTGTTCAAAAACACTGATTCATCCAGTAATGAAGCAAGTGAAGTATTTATAAGTGAGTCATTGAATCATTTATTCAAGAGATTCGTTCAAAAACACTGATTCATCCAGTAATGAAACGAGTGAAGTCTTTGAGTGAGTCATTGAATCATTTATTCAAGAGATTTGTTCAAAAACACTGATTCATCCAGTAATGAAACAAGTGAAGTCTTCATGAGTGAGTCATTGAATCATTCATTAAAGAGATTTGTTCAAAAACACTGATTCATCCAGTAATGAAGCAAGTGAAGTCTTTGAGTGAGTCATTGAATCATTTATTCAAGAGATTTGTTCAAAAACACTGATTCATCCAGTAATGAAACAAGTAAAGTCTTCATGAGTGAGTCATTGAATCATTCATTAAAGAGATTTGTTCAAAAACACTGATTCATCCAGTAATGAAGCAAGTGAAGTCTTTGAGTGAGTCATTGAATCATTCATTAAAGAGATTTGTTCAAAAACACTGATTCATCCAGTAATGAAGCAAGTGAAGTCTTCATGAGTGAGTCATTGAATCATTTATTCAAGAGATTCATTCAAAAACACTGATTCATCCAGTAATGAAACAAGGGAAGTGCGTATATCCCTCTATACCCCCATAAAAAACCTCTGAAAAGTTTCTTAAGTGAAACCTGAAACCATTGAACGGTTACAAATACAAATGTTATCCATGTGTATATCATCAAGTTAAACTATGTACAGTTATTGGCACCGTTAAGTGTCCCATCATTCCCTCAGACTGCTCTGTGTTTTTATTGGAGGAATGAGGCCTGAATACACCTTCACACCTGACAGGCTGAATGAACCGATGCTGCGGGTCGTTAGTTTGAGACCCCTGGAATAATTGGGAGGACTCAATTTCAACATGCAATTATCTAGAACAATGAAGTCTGAATGAATAATTATAATATTGGTGAACAGTGTTTAGCTGCTCTGCAGATAAATATAATGAACAGCCAAACAATGTATTTGACCAAATGACTGATGTTCATTATCTTTGAGGAGTCTCATAGCATTTAATCCCATGATGTACAATATAACCCATGTTCAAATGAAACGTGGCCTCATTTATATTCATCTGCTCAATGAACTTCTCATGCATCACTGAGCACATCAGTGTTAAGGTGTGGTGGCCAACACACACACAGAGGAATATCAAAGAAAATAGTCTTTATTTAAATGATCAAAATGTACAGGAGATCGCTGGAGAATAATCTGTAGAAACACTGAAGATTGCAAACCACACATACATCAACACGAGACTGGACTAAACAATAAGACTCATTTCGGGAGGAGTACACCCATCTAATCTTCCAGTTAATACCAAGGTATAGGTCCTTCTCAAAAAATGTGCATCTTGTGATAAAGTTATTATTTTACATAATGTAATGATAAAAATTTAACTTTCATATATTTTAGATTCATTGCACACCAACTGAAATATTTCAGGTCTTTTATTGTTTTAATACTGATGATTTTGGCTTACAGCTCATGAAAACCCAAAATTCCTGTCTCAAAACATTAGCATATCATGAAGCGGTTCTCTAAACGAGCTATTAACCTAATCATCTGAATCAACTAATTAACTCTAAACACCTGCAAAAGATTCCTGAGGCTTTTAAAAACTCCCAGCCTGGTTCATTCCTCAAAACCGCAATCATGGGTAAGACTGCCGACCTGACTGCTGTCCAGAAGGCCATCATTGACACCCTCAAGCGAGAGGATAAGACACAGAAAGACATTTCTGAACGAATAGGCTGTTCCCAGAGTGCTGTATCAAGGCACCTCAGTGGGAAGACTGTGGGAAGGAAAAAGTGTGGCAAAAAACGAGAAGAGGTGAGCGGACCCTGAGGAAGATTGTGGAGAAGGACTGATTCCAGACCTTGGGGGACCTGCGGAAGCAGTGGACTGAGTCTGGAGTAGAAACAGCCAGAGCCGCCGTGCACAGGCGTGTGCAGGAAATGGGCTACAGGTGCCGCATTCCCCAGGTCAAGACACTTTTGGGCTACAGAGAAGCAGCACTGGACTGTTGCTCAGTGGGCCAAAGTACTTTTTTCGGATGAAAGCAAATTTTGCATGTCATTCAGAAATCAAGGTGCCAGAGTCTGGAGGAAGACTGGGGAGAAGGAAATGCCTGAAGTCCAGTGTCAAGTCCCCACAGTCAGTGATGGTCTGGGGTGCCATGTCAGCTGCTGGTGTTGGTCCACTGTGTTTTATCAAGGGCAGGGTCAGTGCAGCTCGCTATCAGGAGATTCTGGAGCACTTCATGCTTCCATCTGCTGGAAAGCTTTATGAAGATGAAGATTTGGTTTTTCAGCACGACCTGGCATCTGCTCACAGTGCCAAAACCACTGGTAAATGGTTTACTGACCATGGTATTACTGTGCTCAACTCTCCTGACCTGAACCCCATAGAGAATCTGTGGGATATTGTGAAGAGAAAGTTGAGAGACGCGAGACCCAACACTCTGGATGAGCTTAAGGCCGCTCTCGAAGCATCCTGGGCCTCCAGAACACCTCAGCAGCGCCACAGGCTGATCGCCTCCACGCCACGCCGCACTGAAGCAGACATTTCTGCTAAAGGTTTCCCCACCAAGTATTGAGTGCAGAACTGAACATCATTATTTGAAGGTTGACTTTTTTTGTATTAAAAACACTTTTCTTTTATTGGTCGGATGAAATATGCTAATTTTTTTAGATAGGAATTTTGGGTTTTCATAGGCAAGGCAAGTTTATTTATATAGCACATTTCATACACAATGGCAATTCAAAGTGCTTTACATAGAAAGGAATTAAAATAGGGCTAAAAAATGCAAAAGAAAAAGAATACAATGTAAAGAGAATTAAAAGTAATAAAATGATGATAACCAAAGAAAAGAACAGGTAAACTAAAACAGTTATAAAAAATTATTTAAAAAATGATGAGCTGTATGCCAAAATCATCAGTATTAAAACAATAAAAGACCTGAAATATTTCAGTTGGTGTGCAATGAATCTAAAATATATGAAAGTTTATTTTTTTATCATTACATTATGGAAAATAATGAACTTTATCACAATATGCTAATTTTTTGGAAGGACCTGTATAAAACCAGCAGCTTACTCTTTCCATTTTTATTTCCCAGAGCATCCCTCCTCCTCTCCTGCTCCTCATTTTGTACAATTTCACCTTTTTTTATCCTCTCCGAGCCCCTCTATAGCAGACAGCAAGCCGAATCTGTTTACCACCTACACTAAAATTATACGGTCTGGCACACAAACTCGTGAATCTTGAGTTTTCATCTTGTAAACGCCGCTCACGTCCTCGTACAACCAACTTGTAAGCTGGGAATTTTCTGAGAGCTCCTATTTGCCGTAGGAACACATAGTCCAAGGACTTGAACAGCTCTGAGTAGAACGTCACATGTTGTCATCACGAAATTACGGTAATTACGACATGGCGTGAACGCAGCATATATACAACGCAGCATATAAACTCAGCAAAAAAAGAAACGTCCTCTGACTTTCTACTGTTTTGATCATGTTATGGGGCCGCTGGTCATGTTAGTGTTAAATTAATTGGTGGATAACTAGTCAGCTAGTTCACCATCCTGTTCCATCCTTAATTTTTACAGTTCTAAACTAGGCATCTTATCCAATTCTTCATATAGAGAGGCTTTTGTCAGATATGTGCCCATTGCTAAGCAACTAAATCAGTTTGGGTTCATGTTGTCCTTGTGTTTTATGCTAAGCGGTAGCATCAGACTCATGTGACTCAGACTTCAGCTGGGCTTCATATTCATGACTCTGTGTGGGTAAGCTGTTGGCAGGTGTTTACGTCCTCGAGGCCTGTCAATGCTCTCTGCTATCATATCTCCTTCACTTCCCATGATTCATCAGGCCGGGCAGTTTCAACTAATGTCCAAAAGCTTTTCCAGAAAACCAAGTTTGGCCATTCACAACCCAGGAGAAAGTCAGCCAGACTAAATTAAAAGCATGTACTGATATGTTATTTTGACTATTACATATTTAGTTGATTTTGAGATCCCTACAAGGCATGTGCCAGCAGCCATATCACCCTGTAGCCCAAGACTGGTTTCCCACTGAAGCTAAGCAGGGCTGAGCCTGGTCAGTACCTGGATGGGAGACCAACTGGGAAAACCAGGAGCTGCTGGTAGAGGTGTTAGTGAGGCCAGCAGGGGGCGCTCACCCTGTGGTCTGTGTGGGTCCTAACGCCCCAGTATAGTGATGGTGTTAGTGAGGCCAGCAGGGGGCGCTCACCCTGTGGTCTGCGTGGGTCCTAACGCCCCAGTATAGTGATGGTGTTAGTGAGGCCAGCAGGGGGCGCTCACCCTGTGGTCTGTGTGGGTCCTAACGCCCCAGTATAGTGATGGGGAGACTATACTGACGAAGAGCACTGTCTTTCGGATGAGACGTTAAACTGAGGTCCTGACTCCCTGTGGTCATTAAAAATCCCAGGATGTCTTTCGATAAAGAGTAGGGCTGTAACCCCGGCATCCTGGCCAAATTTGCCCATTGGCCCCTGTCCATCATGGCCTCCTAATAATCCCCCTCTCCTGATTGGCTTCATCACTCGGTCTCCCCTCCACCAATCAGCTGGTGTGTGGTGAGCGTTCTGGTGCAAAATGGCTGCCGTCGCATCATCCAAGTGGATGCTGCACATTGGTGGTGGTTGAGGAGATTCCCCCCTTCTATGTAAAGCGCTTTGGGTGTCTAGAAAAGCGCTATATAAATGTAATGAATTATTATTATTATTATTATTATTATTATTATTATTATTATTATTATTATGTGCAGAATTAAGGGGCGGGCCTGCTTGAGTTAGTTAGTCTTGTTGAAACTGCCGATTATGGTAAGGGGCGGGGCATTTCCCAAACACCAATCACAACACGCCGCTCCAGCCGACCAATCAGAGCACAGTGTGCTTTTCAGAAGGAGGGGCTACATAGAAACAGGAACTAAACAGAGTTATGCTGCGTTCACACCGCACGCGAATGACGCGAATAAATCGCGCTATTCGCGCGAACATTTTGAATCCATTCGCTTCATTCGAGGGGTTTCTGCTAGTCATTTTGACTGGGTCACTTGACTTCTTTTCTGTAAAAAATACTACTGTTAATGTGTGACAAAATGTAGTTTGAAGACTTTTTCAGGCGATAACATTGTTGTTTAATGCTCAAATCTGTGGGTTTTTTATACAAAAAGTGCTTATTTGAACATTTTAGCTTTCGTTTTCGGAGTTGTGAGATCCACGCGATCAGCGGCGCCAAATGCTCATTAACCCCGGCAAGAGCAGCCTTTCCTCGGCCCGTCCTTCACACATTTGCCGCTGGCTCTGGTGTCTCTGTGGTGTCTCGATTTTCTCGTGAAATGGCTGACATCGATTTTGTTGAGAGGGTAGCTGCGCTTTATTTACTTTGGAAGGCTGAAAAGCGGCGTAGACTCGTTCGGCGCCGTGACTGGGTCCATCAGATCCTTCAGAGACGCACTCAGCTCGGTGAATTTCATCAACTTCTCCAAGAGCTGCGCCTGGATGATGGCCGCTTTCAGCGGTACTTTCGACTGAGCCGATCGCAGTTTGATGACCTGTTGTCCCGAGTCGGTGGGAGGATTTCCCTCCAGGATACCAACTACAGGCGCTGCATTCCACCTGCACGATGATCTTGTCCTCCATTGTTGTTCAGATTTCTGCCGCCGCTTGTAAACACGTCACTACTGGAGCAAGTTCCTGATTGGTTAACGCGGCGCGAATATCCGCCAAAGTTCAGATTTTTCAACTTGAGCGATTCGCGTGATTCGCGCGAATCACGCGTTCAAAACGCTCAATTCGCGTGATCCGCGCCATTCGCGCCGCAGAATGCCTATTCACGTCTCTGCATTGACTTAACATGTAAATCACTCGCGCGAATCGCGTCATTCGCGTGCGGTGTGAACGCAGCATTACTGACAGACTGGGAAGAGAGGAGCTGCAGTAGTGGTGTAAATTTTGATTCTTTCAAGAGAGTCGTTCATTTTCAGTTCGTTCACCAAAATGATTTGTTCTGATTCGTTCACTGATTCGTCCAGGAACCATTTTTTAATATTACATAAATATGCCAGCAGGTGACGAAAAAGAGTGTTTTATGTGTAATGTCTTAAGTCAACGAACGTATTTATTAACAAAAAAACTGATTTGGCTTTATTAAAATGTGTGCATAATCTAATCATTAAATAAAATAAGTCTACATAAGTGGTTTAGGTGACCAAAGCACACGGTTTTCTTGCATGATTAGCATTTCATTTTATTGTCAGACTTTTACACATTCATATACGTGGAGTTATAAACAGCCATAGTGAGGTTTGTCTATAAGTGCGCTTTGCATCCGCTTTCTGCTGAACGAGACTGGCACGCATGCTAAATGACCACGAAGGTAGCCTACTAGTTTGTTTATTTCGCTCACGAATGAGATCTTTGAGTCAACGGACTACGAGAACGACATGAGTCATGTGATGTTTGTTGCTGGTCTGCACTGTCTGAAACTAAATTGATATGAAATCACTTGCGTGTGCACACACAGAGGTTTGTTTTTGTGACATATGGGGACATTCCATAGGCGTAATGGTTTTTAAACTGTACAAACCGCACTTTCGATCCCCTTTCACTGCCCCTGCCCCTAAACCTAACCAACACACACACACACACACACACACACACACACACACACACACACACACACACACACACACACACACACACACACACACACACACACACACACATTAGCGAGCTTGGTTGGGGTTACAGGAGTCGTCAACGGCGCTGCCATTGTGTTTGTAAACACGAAATCAACAATATCACTAAAGAAGTGTGCGTGTGCGCATGCACGTGTGTGTGTGTGTGTTTAGCTCCGCCCATTGCATGCCTCCACGGACTCGGCTGTTTTCAGAAAGAATCGGTTCAGTGTGTCTGTCTTTTATAAATATGATAAACTAAAGACTCTTGTGAGATATGAAGGATCAACACTACTCTATAGATAACCAAGATTAACACCAGAGTGCAGGAACTGTGTGTGTGTGTGTGTGTGTGTGTGTGTGTGTGTGTGTGTGTGTGTGTGTGTGTGTGTGTGTGTGTGTGTGTGTGTGTGTGTGTGTGTGTGTGTGTGTGTTATGCACCCTTTAATCAAATGAGGACTTCAAATTTCATTCATACTAGTAAACGGAGATTCTGTAGCTGTGATGTGTGTGATTGACAAGATTAAATACATTCACCAAATGTAAAAAAAAGAGCTGAGGGAAACTGTTTGTGGTTTTTCATAGAAAAATGTTTTTATTAATTAATAGATGCACAATGGCTATATAATGAAATGCGTTGTTGTTGTCTTTGATTTCGTCTTCTTCTTGGGTCACTGCATCGTCACTGTAGATTCAGTTTCTGTCAAAATGATGAAATGCTTGCAGAAATCTCCACCACATTACACTCGCGTTGGTCAAGTTATGCGATCACACTTCAGAAGGGCCGCATTATAAAAGTCTCTTTCATGCCAGTTTCTTCATTTGCTCCAAATGTTATTTTTCCCAAGTGCAAAGAACGGAGGTGCTAAAACAAGAGCGGGAGTGATATCCTTATGTAAGACACACACCATCTGATCATTGGAGCTGTGTGTGTGTGTGTGTGTGTGTGTGTGTGTGTGTGTGTGTGTGTGTGTGTGTGTGTGTGTGTGCTTGTTTTTGTGACATATGAGGACACAAATGTGTATAATGCCATGGGTATGACACAGGTATTACAGGAGAGGGTGAAATATGAGGACATTACCCATGGCCCCACTTTACAAAAGGCTTATAAATCACACAGGAGGAGTTTTTATGAGAAAGTAAAAATGCAGAATGTTTCCTGAGATGGGTAGGTTTAGGGGGTGTGTGCGTGTGCGTGTGTGTGTGTGTGTGTGTGTGTGTGTGTGTGTGTGTGTGTGTGTGTGTGTGTGTGTGTGTGTGTGTGTGTGTGTGTGTGATGGGTAGGTTTAGGGGCAGTGTAAGGGGATAGAAAATATGGTTTGTACAGTATAAAAACCAGTACGCCTATGGAATGTCCCCACATTTCACTAAAACAAACGTGTGTGTATGTGTGTGCGGATGGGCCCTTATTAAGGGGTATTTCAGTACACCTGGCTATATAATCTTTGCTTTTCTATCATGCCTGTGTTGGCTGCCCGTCCGTCCGCCGTGATGTAATAATCCATCTGCTGTGTTGACTCTGCGGTCATCATTAATTCATCTGTTCCTCCTGGATCGATCTGCTCCCCTTCGGCTAATTACTCCACACATTTTACCTTCACAGAACCCCTGCATGTGTCGGGCCAATTATATGAGCCGGATATCCACGCAGTAATTATGGCTCTGTCTTGTTCTCGCTCGCGATCTAAATTATGTCTGATTCACTGCTCGCCTCGCAAAAACGGAAGTCATGTCTTCCACTACAACAAATGTTGACACACACATGCTGGACTGATGCTGGATTTGTGGGCGCGCTGACATTGTTATACACAGTGTACAATTTTACCTTTTGGGAACAACAGCTTGTCACTTGGACAAAAAAAGGACATCTTTGTACCTTTTTACCACAAACAGGTTCATAGTAGTGGGTATTTACATACGAATATGCATCTTTTAGGAGTAAAAAATGCACCTTTTAAGCTTACTGTCCCAGTGACCAAAGGTGCAGTTATTACACGTTTTTTGATACTTGTCTGAGAGCTTTCTTTCAATTTCTGAGAATGTATGAAAATCATTTTATATATTTACACTCTGTGTATAACAATGTCAACTAGCCCACAGATCCAGCACATACACACACACACACACACACACACACACACACTGATTATTACACGCACAGACACACACACACACAGACACACACACACACACATGTTGGTCTATGTGGTTTACAGGGACTCTCCATAGGCGTAATGGTTTTTATACTGTACAAACCGCATTTTCTATCCCCTTACACTGCCCCTAAACCTACCCATCACACACACACACACACACACACACACACACACACACACACACACACACACAGACACACACACACACACACACACACACACACACACACACACACACACGTTGGTCTATGTGGTTTACAGGGACTCTCCATAGGCGTAATGGTTTTTATACTGTACAAACCGCATTTTCTATCCCCTTACACTGCCCCTAAACCTACCCATCACACACACACACACACACACACACACACACACACACACACACACACACACACACACACACACACACACACTGCCCCTGCCCCTAAACCTACCCATCACACACACACACTGCCCCTAAACCTACCCATCACAAGAAACATTCTGCATTTTTACTTTCTCAAAAAAACATCATTTAGTATGTTTTTAAGGCCATTTGAATTATGAGGACATTTGATATGTCCTCATAAACCACATTTATAGTGTAATACCAGTGTAATACCCATGTAGTTATACAAATTTGTGTCCTCATAAACCACATAAACAGGCTCACACACACACACACACACACACACACACACACACACACACACACACACACTGCCCCTAAACCTACCCATCAGAGACACACACACACACACACACACACACACACACACACACACACACACACACACACACACACACACACACACTGCCCCTAAACCTACCCATCAGATACACACACACACACACACTGCCCCTAAACCTACCCATCAGAGACACACACACACACACTGCCCCTAAACCTACCCATCAGAGACACACACACACACACACACACACACACTGCCCCTAAACCTACCCATCAGAGACACACACACACACACACACACTGCCCCTAAACCTACCCATCAGAGACACACACACACCAGACACACACACACACTGCCCCTAAACCTACCCATCAGAGACACACACACACACACACACACACACACACACACACACACACTGCCCCTAAACCTACCCATCACACACACACACACACACACACACACACACACACACACACACACACACACACACACACACACACACACACACACACACACTGCCCCTAAACCTACCCATCACAGGAAACATTCTGCATTTTTACATTTAAATTAAATAGTGTTTTTATAAATCCATTTACATTGTGGGGACCGCTGGCTGGTGATCTCAGCTTTATATACCAAATGTCCCCACAATGTAATAAATACAGACACACACACACACACACACAAACTGGAGAAGCGTTTAGTCTCTCCTCATGTAAACAGTGACTCCGCTCATGGCTCGAGCACAGCTGGCTTTTAAAGGGAAAGAGAGATGAGGCTCTGATTGGTTTATTGCTCGTTAAACAAACTCATGACTCATTAAGATACGAGGGACGACCCTTTCGGATCATGAGCCTCATTTCTGTCGTTAAACTAGCAGAAGTGGATTCGGACACCCAAAGAGCTCCTGCGCCGTGAGCTCAAATAGGGCCCATAAGTGAGACTTAAGTTTTTCCTTTTCATCTCCGGCTGTTTTTGCCAAATTAAATGAATATCTGGTTGATAATAATCTACATAAGAAACTCACTGTTTCAAAAAAACCCACGGATTTGTTTTGAGGAAAATGTGTTTTTGTGGAGTCCCACAGGGCTCGGTTTTAGGACCTCTGGTGTTTAGATCTGTAAGACTTTAGCGAGCAATACTTCCTCCAGGCACTAGGGGTCACACTCCTGCCATGATCAGCGGCATGGCTCCCAGTCACAAGGGGGCGCAGGAGGTCTTTTGCCTGCAATCCTCCTCCCAGTTGCCAGGGGGAAACCATCAGCAAGAACTCTTTATTTTACTTAACAATCAATGTTGACGATACTCACCTGTGTTAGGGCCTATTTAAGTTTGCCTTCAGTCATTGTTTTTTGTTCAGTCTTGAGCCTACCTACCAGTGTATCCCAGTGCATTCCGTGAGTCTTTTTATGAGCCATTGTGCTTGTTTTGTTTTCCTTTTTGTGACCATTGAAAGCTTCCTCAATATTTTTGCCCTTTCTTCTGCACTTGGGTCTCAAAATCCCCAACCTTGAGTTAGCTCACTCAGGAAGCACATCAGCTCTGTGTCCAGGGGACCGGGGTTCTAATCCTGCTTAAGACAAGAACTATAGTTTCTGCCTCTGTATCATTACAAGATCGTCTGTGCTTTAGGTAATGTAATCCGGAAGCGTGGGATAGACTTTCAGAGCCGTGCAGATGGTGCTGTTTATTCTCTGCAGAACTCTGTAAACAGCCTGAGCATTTGCTCGGGAAATACTTCAGAACGGATGTACCAGCATTTCTCTCGCTATCAATTTTATTGATAGATGGTGCAAAGAAATGTCTTGCTGGATTTCAAAATCATTTTTACTAATACTGCATTGCACATAATGTTTGAGCTTTTTACAGAGTTCGTACAAAGTGCTAAAAGTACTTTTTGAAATGTTAGTCCTGGAAAACCCTCGAAAACAGCCATATTTATGAAAAAGGGCTTGAATTATTGAAAGATAATATATGTGTTTAATTTTTTAGATGAAACAATATTATAATGAAAAATGAATGCTGGATAGATATAAAGACATTTCGCATGGCTAAGAGAGGGATATTGCTCACAAATATAAAAGCATATGATTTAGTTAAAAAATATTTTTTAATAAGGAAACTAATAAGGATACTATCTTTGTCATAGTATCCTTTCAATGGTTAAAGTTGCCACAGTCATTGCTTGTTGTGCACTTTATTAGAAGTCGATCTCTGATTGTAGTCCTTAAAAACCAAAGAAGCTTGAGAAGTCCTGGCATTTCTTCTTACAGTATCTTAGGGCTGTGCGATATTGAAGAAAAATGCGATATGCAATATTTTGTTAAATAATGCGATATTCGATATGCAATACGATATTGCTATTGCTGTGTAAAATCTATTTAAAATTTTAAAAATGATTTAAAAACTGAGAATGATGCCATTTGTGTTTGACATTCTCTCTGGGGAAAGAAAGCATCGCAGCAACTTCTGAAAGTGACCAGCAGTGCTTAAGCAAACATTTATGTCACAAATCGTTCAGGTTTCGGTGTCTGCCAGATAGCGGGAGACTGCAAGGTATTGTTTTTCGCTAATTATTACGTTTACTAACTATTTTTAATGTAGAGCAAGTCACATTAGTAACAGTCGTGTGCCCAGTCTATTCTCTCGTCAACCTAAAAGGTACACATTTCACAATTTTGAAGTAGCCTATTAAAATCATTCAGATATTGCACACTGTTGCGATATCTTCATATTGCGATATGTACAATTTTGCGATATTTCGATATATTGCACAGCCCTATAGTATCTGTAAGAATCCTGTTTTTAGGGATTTGTATGTCACAGGGCTCGACATTAACGCTTGGCCGCTTGTCCGGGACAAGTGAAAGAGACTTTTACTTGCCTGACGGACAAGAGCCGGATTAAAACATAAAATAGTTAGCGAATCACCAAAATGCAAGAATGATTGTGCATTAGTTTAGTGCAAGTGCCGATTGATAGTGGATAATAATAATGAAATGACGATAACAAGTTCGCGCTGTTGACACTCATGCAGTCTCTCGAGGAAAAATTACAACACAAGCATTTAAGCCGTTTCCTGAATACAATCACGACTGAAAGTGACACTGATTTCATATGACAGCTCCATAAACAATACATAAACACTCACTTAAAGTCACTTACATTTTTAGATGCAATATTGAGTGTTTTTGTTCTATTTCAGCAGCAAAAATCATTCACAGCAGAACCGTAACTTTTCGCACAGCAACTGAACGATTCAGTGTTTGAATGAATCGTTTGAATGAACGACTCAATGACTCACTCATTAAGACGGCCCCCTGCTGCCACCTACTGGAGGTTTAGTGTCATGTTTAAACATACTTTCCAACATTTCTTATTTGTCTATTCAAAACTACAAATCTCAAAATATTATTTAATGCAGTTGTAATTTTTCAGTGTAAATTATTTTATTTGATTAGTAACAGCCCTTATATTGTCTTATTTTAATTTAATGTATTGATCAAATTGAACAATATAAAATGAATCCTGAAGCAGAGCCTATATGTAATAAGATTAGGGGAAAAATTCCCTTTATAAAAGGTAAAAATATCATACATTTCAAATGATTCAATAATTATTTTTAAATCACAAATATGCATATTTAAATATGTCAAAGCTGATTGAACACTGGGGAGAAAATTGCTTCAGAATAAATTATATTTACAACGCACACACACACACACACACACACACATACACACACACACACACACACACACACACACACACACACACACACACACACACACACAGAAAAATAAAAAAATAACAACTTTTTTCCAGACAAGCAAATTTTTTATTCGGAGAAGTGAATGAACGATTTACTTGTCCGAAGGACACGCACATAAACATGCTTAATGTCAAGCCCTGTGTCACCTGCTGTGAATGTATTATTATTCTTCCTGTCCAGAATGCAGAGGGCTACAACATGAGCATCCCAATGCCAGGCCATCCCGTGAACTTTTCGGAGCTGACCATGGCTCAAGCTCGGCAGGACGTGGAGCAGCTGGAGAAGCTCATCTCGGAGCACGATGTGGTCTTCCTATTGATGGACACTCGTGAGAGCCGCTGGCTGCCCACAGTCATCGCTGCTAGCCAGAGAAAGGTAGTCTTTCATCTGTTATTTATTATTTACGCATATAGTGTGCAATTGTCAGTGAGTGCTACACAGGGTTTGTTCTTTATACCAGATTTAAAGATCCCATGGCATGGATTTTTTATTTTGATTTTATATTATTGTTATTTTATATTGTTATTTTTTTAACTTATCTTGTTAGTATGGTTTTTACATCAAAAAATGTCATAATTTAGAAATAAAAGGCATTTTCTCTATACCGATATTAGCCCTCTGTCTGGAATGCTCTGTTTCAAGGGGCGTGTCTGCTGTGAGACTTCAGTGGAAACACCCACTGTTGTGATTGGCTGAGATCTTTGCATTTGAAATTAGATTATGTGGCAGGGGGGCGTGGTTTAGAGAGGGGGTGTGGTTTAGTCAGGTGCAAGCAGAGAGAGATGGAGAGCTGGGGAAAGATTGCTGAGAAAGTTGTACAGAGTAGGGCTGCACGTTTTCAAGTTTTTCATTAACCGTTAACCGAGGCCCTTAGCGGTTAATACTCGGTTAACCATAGTGTGCGTCAGGGTTATTATTAGCTTATTAATTTGACGACCACCATCTCCATAGTGAACGCGCCTATAGAGAGAAATGCACATCATGGATTACACAATCAGAGAGTCGCCTATTTCTTTTCGTTTTAAATTGTTAAAAGACATTTCAAGTTTCTTAAGATCTATTTCATGTCTGCGAGGCGTACGCTGAGTTTCGTTAAATTAGGACGATGCGCTCCAGTTCACGAGCAATGCAAGTGGCCGCGAGGACGCCTGCATGATTAGAGCATGTAACGTTAGTAAAATATGCAGCGGAGAATGATTCCCACAGACAGAGCGTTTGACTCGCGCGGCTGAGCCTCTCCCGGCAGAGAGTTTAAGCATCTGTGGACTCGTTCCTTCAGCTCTGGCCATCTTGCTTTCAGTCCGCGATCAGCTTTTTTTGTTTTCTTCATTACAGTTAAAGTAACGTCTGCTTTTCTCTAGTCATTCACCAGTTTCTTACTTCAAACTTTCTTTCTTCTGATCCGTTATGCACAGCGCGTGCGGCTCGCGCTCTGCTTCTGCCCTAATGCGACTTTTAGTCCAGTGCGACGTATGTTATTTTCCTCTTCATGACGCATATTTTGACTGATGCGACTTATACTCTGGAGCGACTTATAGCCAAAATACTTGCATTTTGCCCCGTCACTCTCATTTTTAAAGTGCTCGCACGCTTTCTTTGCCTGCTTCATTGCCCGCTTTAGAAAGCTGGTCATGACTTCTTCTTGTGGATATTACAAATGTGTGTGGGAGCGCTCTGGCGGTCTCTAGGGGTGCAAACATATATTACAACTAAATTCAAGGCACGTCATTGACGCCACTTAACCGAGCAAAATGTTTCACTCGGTTACGCAATTTTTAACTGTTAATCGGTCAATCGGTTAACCATGGACACCCCAGTACAGAGTTGTTGAGAGCGCTGTGAGCGCGAGTTTATTTTGTTTGTATCTGAGAGCTCAACGGTTCAATCACGTTGAACTTTGCAACGTTATTTCTCTCACAAAATGCTTTCACCACAACTAACGGCAAACATGACATTGACATGAATAAGAGCTTCTGTTGGGCAGCTGTTTGGACAAGTGTGCACTGCAGATATACGTGTGATAGACAGATCCCAACATTATTAAGAGTGTTCTTTGATCGCTCTCTCTAGTTTAATCTTTTAAATAACAGATTTGTTTCATGCTACCAATAGAAATGAGGTGAAGTTGATGGTTTTAGTCACTGGCTTGATTCACTGATGCATCGAGACGGCCGGCGGCGGGACTGACCGTATTAAACGATTCAGAAAGAAAGTCTGTGTGAACTTGAATGATTAGCTACACATCAGAACTCACTGATCCCGGATCAGGCGTTAATGAACACTGTTACTCACTGTTTGTGTCGGTGCTGTTGAATCCGTATGGTAAAGCCTGTGCTGACTTCGCGACTAATAAACTGAATCATTCTCTACTAATTCCCTGGGCGGGCAAAGCAGAGGAAGGGGAGGAAACTTTTCCTGATAACGTCATAACAGGAGAATTCAGGATCAGCTCGTCTGGGCTGTCATTTTCTCAAAGGCAGAGACAGACAACAAGAGCTCGGTTTACACCGATCAATGTATCTAGCCACTTGGGGACAATATTCAGGCTAGGGGAACTCAATGTTGAAAAACCTCAATAAAAATGCCACGCCATGGGACCTTTAAAACCTAACATCTGATAGGGTGCTTCTATAATTGCAACCATTTCACCCTACAATGATAAGAAAGGCATGCTAATTTTAATAGACTGCATAAGGAATAGCATACACACACACACACACACACATATATTATGTAAACACAAACTTTTATTTTGAATGTGATTAATTGATTTGACAGCACTACATAAGAAATGTTTATTATAGATAATTTTATTTATGAGAATGTGTTGAGGTGTTGAGTGTGTTGAGGTTTATTGTTGAGTGTGTTGAGTGTGTTGAGTTTGTTGAGTGTGTTGAGTGTGTTGAGGTTTATTGTTGAGTGTGTTGTATGTTGAGGTGTTGAGTGTGTTGAGGTTTATTGTTAAGTTTGTTGAGTATGTTGAGTGTGTTGAGGTTTATTGTTGAGTGTGTTGAGTGTGTTGAGTGTGTTGAGGTGTTGAGGTGTTGAGTGTGTTGAGGTGTTGAGTATGTTGAGTGTGTTGAGGTGTTGAGTATGTTGAGTGTGTTGAGGTGTTGAGTGTGTTGAGGTGTTGAGTATGTTGAGTGTGTTGAGGTTTTTTGTTGAGTGTATTGAGTATGTTGAGGTTTATTGTTGAGTGTGTTGTATGTTGAGGTGTTGAGTGTGTTGAGGTTTATTGTTAAGTTTGTTGAGTATGTTGAGTGTGTTGAGGTTTATTGTTGAGTGTGTTGAGTGTGTTGAGTTTGTTGAGTGTATTGAGTATGTTGAGGTTTATTGTTGAGTGTGTTGTATGTTGAGGTGTTGAGTGTGTTGAGGTTTATTGTTAAGTTTGTTGAGTATGTTGAGTGTGTTGAGGTTTATTGTTGAGTGTGTTGAGTGTGTTGAGGTGTTGAGTGCGTTGAGTGTGTTGAGGTGTTGAGTATGTTGAGTGTGTTGAGGTGTTGAGTATGTTGAGTGTGTTGAGGTGTTGAGTATGTTGAGGTGTTGAGTATGTTGAGTGTGTTGAGGTGTTGAGTGTGTTGAGTGTGTTGAGGTGTTGAGTATGTTGAGTGTGTTGAGTATGTTGAGGTGTTGAGTGTGTTGAGGTGTTGAGTATGTTGAGCGTGTTGAGGTTTACTGTTGAGCGTGTTGAGGTTTACTGTTGAGTGTGTTTAGGCTTGTTGAGGTTTACTGTTGAGCGTGTTGAGGTTTACTGTTGAGCGTGTTGAGTGTGTTGAGGTGTTGAGTGCGTTGAGTGCGTTGAGTGTGTTGAGGTGTTGAGTATGTTGAGTGTGTTGAGGTGTTGAGTGTGTTGAGGTGTTGAGTGTGTTGAGTGTGTTGAGGTGTTGAGTATGTTGAGTGTGTTGAGGTGTTGAGTGTGTTGAGTGTGTTGAGGTGTTGAGTATGTTGAGTGTGTTGAGATGTTGAGTGTGTTGAGTGTGTTGAGTGTGTTGAGGTGTTGAGTGCGTTGAGTGCGTTGAGTGTGTTGAGGTGTTGAGTGCGTTGAGTGTGTTGAGGTGTTGAGTATGTTGAGTGTGTTGAGTGTGTTGAGTGTGTTGAGTGTGTTGAGTGTGTTGAGGTGTTGAGTATGTTGAGTGTGTTGAGTGTGTTGAGTGTGTTGAGGTGTTGAGTATGTTGAGTGTGTTGAGATGTTGAGTATGTTGAGTGTGTTGAGGTGTTGAGTGTGTTGAGGTGTTGAGTATGTTGAGCGTGTTGAGGTTTACTGTTGAGCGTGTTGAGGTTTACTGTTGAGTGTGTTTAGGCTTGTTGAGGTTTACTGTTGAGCGTGTTGAGGTTTACTGTTGAGCGTGTTGAGGTTTACTGTTGAGTGTGTTGAGGTTTACTGTTGAGCGTGTTGAGGTTTACTGTTGAGCGTGTTGAGGTTTACTGTTGAGCGTGTTGAGGTTTACTGTTGAGCGTGTTGAGGTTTACTGTTTAGCGTGTTTAGGTTTACTGTTGAGCGTGTTTAGGTTTACTGTTGAGCGTGTTTAGGTTTACTGTTGAGCGTGTTAAGGTTTACTGTTGAGCGTGTTAAGGTTTACTGTTGAGCGTGTTGAGGTTTACTGTTGAGCGTGTTGAGGTTTACTGTTGAGCGCGTTGAGGTTTACTGTTGAGCGCGTTGAGGTTTACTGTTGAGTGTGTTGAGGTTTACTGTTGAGCGTGTTGAGGTTTACTGTTGAGCGTGTTGAGGTTTACTGTTGAGCGTGTTGAGGTTTACTGTTGAGCGTGTTGAGGTTTACTGTTGAGCGTGTTGAGGTTTACTGTTGAGCGTGTTGAGGTTTACTGTTGAGCGTGTTAAGGTTTACTGTTGAGCGTGTTGAGGTTTACTGTTGAGCGTGTTGAGGTTTACTGTTGAGCTTGTTGAGGTTTACTGTTGAGCGTGTTGAGGTTTACTGTTGAGCGTGTTGAGGTTTACTGTTGAGTGTGTTGAGGTTTACTGTTGAGCGTGTTGAGGTTTACTGTTGAGCGTGTTGAGGTTTACTGTTGAGCTTGTTGAGGTTTACTGTTGAGCTTGTTGAGGTTTACTGTTGAGCGTGTTGAGGTTTACTGTTGAGCTTGTTGAGGTTTACTGTTGAGCTTGTTGAGGTTTACTGTTGAGCTTGTTGAGGTTTACTGTTGAGCTTGTTGAGGTTTACTGTTGAGCGTGTTGAGGTTTACTGTTGAGTGTGTTGAGGTTTACTGTTGAGCGTGTTGAGGTTTACTGTTGAGCGTGTTGAGGTTTACTGTTGAGCTTGTTGAGGTTTACTGTTGAGCTTGTTGAGGTTTACTGTTGAGCGTGTTGAGGTTTACTGTTGAGCTTGTTGAGGTTTACTGTTGAGCTTGTTTAGGTTTACTGTTGAGCGTGTTGAGGTTTACTGTTGAGCGTGTTGAGGTTTACTGTTGAGCGCGTTGAGGTTTACTGTTGAGCGCGTTGAGGTTTACTGTTGAGCTTGTTGAGGTTTACTGTTGAGCTTGTTGAGGTTTACTGTTGAGCGTGTTGAGGTTTACTGTTGAGCGTGTTGAGGTTTACTGTTGAGCTTGTTGAGGTTTACTGTTGAGCGTGTTGAGGTTTACTGTTGAGCGTGTTGAGGTTTACTGTTGAGCGTGTTGAGGTTTACTGTTGAGCGTGTTGAGGTTTACTGTTGAGCTTGTTGAGGTTTACTGTTGAGCGTGTTAAGGTTTACTGTTGAGCTTGTTGAGGTTTACTGTTGAGCGTGTTGAGGTTTACTGTTGAGCTTGTTGAGGTTTACTGTTGAGCGTGTTGAGGTTTACTGTTGAGCGTGTTGAGGTTTACTGTTGAGCGTGTTGAGGTTTACTGTTGAGCGTGTTGAGGTTTACTGTTGAGCTTGTTGAGGTTTACTGTTGAGCGTGTTGAGGTTTACTGTTGAGCGTGTTGAGGTTTACTGTTGAGCGTGTTGAGGTTTACTGTTGAGCGTGTTGAGGTTTACTGTTGAGCTTGTTGAGGTTTACTGTTGAGCGTGTTGAGGTTTACTGTTGAGTGTGTTGAGGTTTACTGTTGAGCGTGTTGAGGTTTACTGTTGAGTGTGTTGAGGTTTACTGTTGAGCGTGTTGAGGTTTACTGTTGAGCTTGTTGAGGTTTACTGTTGAGCGTGTTAAGGTTTACTGTTGAGCGTGTTGAGGTTTACTGTTGAGCTTGTTGAGGTTTACGGTTGAGCGTGTTGAGGTTTACTGTTGAGCTTGTTGAGGTTTACTGTTGAGCTTGTTTAGGTTTACTGTTGAGCTTGTTGAGGTTTACTGTTGAGCGTGTTTAGGTTTACTGTTGAGCGTGTTGAGGTTTACTGTTGAGTGTGTTGAGGTTTACTGTTGAGCGTGTTGAGGTTTACTGTTGAGCGTGTTGAGGTTTACTGTTGAGCGTGTTGAGGTTTACTGTTGAGCGTGTTAAGGTTTACTGTTGAGCTTGTTGAGGTTTACTGTTGAGCTTGTTTAGGTTTACTGTTGAGCGTGTTGAGGTTTACTGTTGAGCGTGTTGAGGTTTACTGTTGAGCTTGTTGAGGTTTACTGTTGAGCTTGTTGAGGTTTACTGTTGAGCGTGTTTAGGTTTACTGTTGAGCGTGTTGAGGTTTACTGTTGAGTGTGTTGAGGTTTACTGTTGAGCGTGTTGAGGTTTACTGTTGAGCGTGTTGAGGTTTACTGTTGAGCGTGTTGAGGTTTACTGTTGAGCGTGTTAAGGTTTACTGTTGAGCTTGTTGAGGTTTACTGTTGAGCTTGTTTAGGTTTACTGTTGAGCGTGTTGAGGTTTACTGTTGAGCGTGTTGAGGTTTACTGTTGAGCTTGTTGAGGTTTACTGTTGAGTGTGAAGGTTTACTGTTGAGCGTGTTGAGGTTTACTGTTGAGCGTGTTGAGGTTTACTGTTGAGCGTGTTGAGGTTTACTGTTGAGCGTGTTGAGGTTTACTGTTGAGTGTGTTGAGGTTTACTGTTGAGCGTGTTGAGGTTTACTGTTGACCGTGTTAAGGTTTACTGTTGAGCGTGTTAAGGTTTACTGTTGAGTGTGTTTAGGTTTGCTGTTGAGGTTTACTGTTGAGCTTGTTTAGGTTTACTGTTGAGTGTGTTGAGGTTTACTGTTGAGCGTGTTGAGGTTTACTGTTGAGTGTGTTAAGGTTTACTGTTGAGTGTGTTGAGGTTTACTGTTGAGCATGTTTAGGTTTACTGTTGAGTGTGTTAAGGTTTACTGTTGAGTGTGTTTAGGTTTGCTGTTGAGGTTTACTGTTGAGCTTGTTTAGGTTTACTGTTGAGCGTGTTTAGGTTTACTGTTGAGCTTGTTTAGGTTTACTGTTGAGCGTGTTTAGGTTTACTGTTGAGCGTGTTGAGGTTTACTGTTGAGCTTGTTTAGGTTTACTGTTGAGAGTGTTAAGGTTTACTGTTGAGTGTGTTGAGGTTTACTGTTGAGCTTGTTTAGGTTTACTGTTGAGCGTGTTAAGGTTTACTGTTGAGCTTGTTTCGGTTTACTGTTGAGCGTGTTAAGGTTTACTGTTGAGCTTGTTTAGGTTTACTGTTGAGTGTGTTTAGGTTTACTGTTGTGTGTGTTAAGGTTTACCATTGAGTGTGTTAAGGTTTACTGTTGTGTGTATTTAGTGTGTTGATGTTTACTGTTGAGTGTGTTGTGGTTTACTGTTGTGTGTGTTAAGGTTTACTGTTGTGTGTGTCTCTGCAGCTGATAGTGAACGCTGCTCTGGGATTCGACACATTCGTGGTGATGAGGCACGGTCTGAAGAAGCCCAAAGAGTCTCGGTCTGAGGAGTCCAGCCCCATGTCTGCTTCCTCCAGCTCCTCGTCCTCCTCCACTCCAGCCGCCACCATCACACCAGGTGGGCTTCGGCCGTATTCCCACAGCTGTCATTGCTGTTCAAGTCAAGCGTGTTGTTAAAGCAAAATGTGGACACAAAGCAGAGGTTGCTTGAGTTTTCTTCAGCTTATTGCCAAGGCAATACACGTTCTCAAGTAATATGAACGTTCTATTTCAGCTTTATTTAAATGTCTTGGTTAGTTTTACTAAACAATATTAACCCTGGTCTACAGTAAACCTCAAATGCAAAATGTCCTCGATAAGGGAGGCATACCCTGTGTTTTTAAGTCAAATTACAACTTGTAAAATGAAGACCCTGTTTTCTGTTCCGTTCCTGTTCACTCACTTACACATCTGTGTGAGCGGCTCGTGACTCAGTGTGTGTCAGTAAGTGTGTGAGGCGTGTGGCCTCAGTGCCTGATGAAACAGGTGTGACTCATGAAAAATCATCAACGTGCTTCTTCAAGCTTGATCATATCTATGGTTCTGTTGGAAAACCTCTAATTACTTATGGATCATGATTACTTAACATACTTATTAACATACATACTAATTTTACAGACATTTTATTAATAGTTTGGTTCAGTTGGGTACTAATTAGGTTAATTTATCGCATTACATTAAGGGGGGGGTGAAACACTCAGTTTCAGTCAATCTCATGTCAATCTTGAGTACCTATAGAGTAGTATTGCATCCTTCATATCTCCGAAAAGTCTTTAGTTTAATTATATTTATAAAAGAAATATGGGCTGTACCGAGTCTTTCCGGAAAAAACGAGCGGCTGGAGGCGTATAGAGTGGGCGGAGCTAAAGAATGAAGAGCGCAAAGCGGTGACGTCCTCAAGCGTAGAGAAACCCTTGGCTATCGATCTCAGCTAATAGATATGATCCAGAATCAGATCCGGAGGCTGAAATAAACTGAACAGGAGAAGCAGCAGCAGCAGGACGTCCGTCTCTGTGGTATGGACTGTATTTAGTGGCCTGTCAACATTTGTGTGTGTTTACTCGCAGTTTATGAGGACATGATTCGGTTTATGGACTATTGTATGCGACTAAACCTTAGCAGTAGCAAGCAGAACGGTTTTGCACGTCAGACTAGTGTAACGTTATACAGAGAACAATAATGGAGTAACCGTTAGCGCATTTGAATGACGAAGCACGCTTTGTGAGAACGCTAGGTTTATGTTTGGGTGGTTTTACAATAATCAAACTGACACCTATAGTGGTCAGCTAAGCAAATCTATTTAAACACACGTTTCGTTTACTGATGTTTACTCACGCGACGATAGCCGACAGCACAGACATTTGAAGCAGTTTTACTCACCGGCTGCTTCCAAAGCAGGACCGAACCTTTATCGCTGGGACCGCTCCGTCAGAAACACACTTCTTTGGTATGATTTGGTGAAGTCCTGACAGCAGTGACCGTGGAGATCCACTTGCGACGCGACTGAAGCGATGTTGTGAAGCTTCTCGTCATTTCTGCGTTCAAATCGGTTCAAATGCAGCGCTGCCTTCCCAGAATGCTGTGCTGAAGCGTTGAAGTCGCTTGACGTCACCCAGAGGAATAAAGTGGAGCGCGGCGCCACAGAAGTGTTCACAGACGACTGGATCTGCATCTGAGCGAGTGTGGGCGTGCGTTTCCTCTCTCGCTCTGGTCACGCGCGCGCGCACCCTACCGGGAGAAGAGCCCATACAGCCCATACAAGGACCTTCCGCTCTATTAACGTCAAGCCGACCCATACTCGAAAAAAACTCTCCGAAACTAGTGAGAAACCGGAATCAAACGTCCAACATTAGTTTTTGAAACTTTGTCTATGTTTAGGATGGGAATCCAAGTCTTTAACAGTGTAAAGCTCAGTATGCAGGAAACAGCATTTCACCGCCAAAATTCTCACCCTCAAAAAGGTGACACAAGCATTACGTTTTCAGCCTATAGACAATTCATGGATGCGTTGGTCATGTCCAGCATCTGATCTGGATCCGGCCTGGATCTGGCTGACTGCAGTAAACCTTGGGATAAACATAGAGACTAACATTAGTGTAGATGCCACTCTTCTTCTGATGTAACGAGTACATCAGGTGTTATGGGAAGTGTTAGGTGTTAGGAAATAGCCTCTTTAATAAAATAGCTATAAGACGTGAGTGGAATGAGAGATTTTTTTTACCAAACTCAGCACACATATGTAAGAGCTCACTCTGTGGTCGTGTGAAAAAGCATGATATAACATGGAAAATAAATAAAATAAAAATGGCTATAAATATGTAACCTTAAGTGTGAGTGACTTGAAAATTGGCATGCAGTGTCTTCGTCCAAGGTGCCAAGACTGCCTTTAAAGACATTTGCGTGTCTCGAAAAACCCGGCCGGTGGTGGCCAATGAAGTTTTTATAAACAGCTTTGGTGAACTAGTCCTACTTTTTAGGCTCAACCTCGATCAAACCACTGTGGCACAAAGTTCTCATGTTCACATCCAGCTCCACGGTGTTTAAATATCAAATGTACTGGTGCATCTGTTCGCGTGTGTGTGTGTGTGTTTGTTCACCCATGGGCGTCTGGTCTGAAAACCAGGGGCCTCATTTATAAAACTTTCCGTAGATTTCATCGTAAAAGTGTACGTACAAACAAAATCTAGATTTTGCCTATGTACAAAAAAATTCTGATTTATAAAACCATGTGTACGCCAGAACCTGTGCAAAAATCCCTTTATAAATCACAGCCAGCAGCAGATTCGTGCATGTCCTCCCCGAAATCACCATAAATGGAGCTGACAGCACCTAGTTTAACTATGCATGAGCTCATCTGCATATCATTTGCATGCAAATTCCCATCCACAAGACACCATGTTTAACACTGTCAAAGGTAAAAGACATTAAAAAATATATAATATTGACTATAAATGCCGAGGCACAGCCCTTTTGATCATGCCCTGGACGTGCAGATCGTTTTTTCCGTTGTTAAACTAGCAAAAGTGGATTTGGACATTCTTTGAACTTTGGCCTTTGGATAGTTATAGATGGGTCATGTAGAAAATAAGCATGGCCAAGTCTACCCAAAAGCCTTTCATTCCTAAACGAAAACTTGTTAGGTGAGCACATGCGGCACATGATTCTAAACAAACATGCAAACTCATAAGGAGATCGGCCCATAGGTGGGGCTATAACTGTTAAAAAGATTTAAAAAACATATATTTCCAATGGTCAATAGAGTGCCGGAGTTGTGACGTCACTTTGTAGCCAAAACGCGGAAGTGAGTTAGCATTTTAGCACTTCCGGTTCCCTCGCTCTAAAGTCTACGGGTTTTTGCTAAATCGCCTGAAATAAGGTCTGTGGTTAACAAAGCCTCTAAATATTTTCACGCTTTGATCTATGACATAAAACACACTCGTTCGAACCGGCTTGGGATTTTTTAAAAACTTTATTGTGTCTTAAAAACGGCGGTTGCTAACAAGTTGCTAAAAGGGACTCCATCCTTTGGCCGGGACTTTAGACGTCATCGTGACAAACGGGAGATCTCACCAGCCCGCGTTTCAGTCACTTTTGAATTCTGTAAGTAAATGTTTAATAAAAATAAAAAACTAGCCCGCGTTTCAGCCTCACGTTCTTACCTTTCAGTTAATATACATAAAGTTATATATTTAGTCCTTTCAAATAGTAGTTTCCAAATATTGTTGTACACATAAATCTGTGATATTAAAGTAACCGATCACCAGTTCTTCATTTCTGTGGAGAGACTGTAGTGTTTTGTCCGAGATGGAAGCACAAGTCGTCGAATGAAAGCTGCGCTGATCTACATGTCCAGATTTACAGTGCTTCTCTCCTCGATTATGATCAATCGTCTGAGGAAAATGACATACGATTGTAAATTGATACGGCTATAGCTCACGCCGTTCGTGCTTCTGAGGTGGTAAACGCACTTTTTTCTGGCGAATTAGCAAACATACAATCAAACATAATACAGTGAAAGACAATCTTTAAAGTCTATTTGGGGCACGATGATGAGGCATAATAGCCTAATCTTAATCACAAAGACAATAATATTAAGCTTTATATAAACTAACAAAATAATAAAGGAATAAATAAAACATTAACAAACGAGAAAACTAATCTCAGAGAGGCACGCATTAACCCAATTAGGCCATATTTCTCATGAAGAAGAGGATAAGTGTTCATCCGCAGCGCAGGTCATAATGAGCGAACGTGTTTGTTAAATAAAGTTTGAGGAAGCGTGATGATGACGTCGAGCCGCGACTGTGTGCTGTAGTCCGTGTATAGCCTACCGTTAGCATCTAATATCTGACGGCTTTATGTAGGCTTCAAGCGGTGTACATGTTGGATTCACTTGTGAAGATTATCTTGATAGACTAAACGTGTAAGGGTCGTAACTCTTTGTTGAACACAGATCTTATTTTTTGCGATTGTCCAACAGTCTGTGGGGAAAATGCATCGGCTTTTGATCGAGGGAACCCATCGCTGCTCACTTCCAGGTTGGCCTACAAAGTGACGTCATGACTTCGGCACTCTATTGCCTGTATTGGCTGCAAATGGTATTTTCCAGCTATGGTTACAGCTTGCATAAAATAAATAAAACATAATGGGCCTCATTCATGAAACTTTTGTAACGAGTAATTTGCACGTAAAATGGACCTTTAGGAAAATTCTGCTCCAGATTCACAAACGTTTCGTATACCACGGATTCGTTAGTTAAATGTGTGTATATTAATGAATTCCGCACATGCGTAAATAAGAAGCACGTGCACGCTCATACTTAATTAGCATAATACACGCCCATGAGTTACAACTGCAAATGTCATGGCCAGGAGCGCTGTGGACTCTTCTGGAATTATTTCTCAGGTTTGGATCTAGTGTTTTGTAAAAATGCTAAAGAGACTAATTGACCATATGACTAGCAATAAATATTAAATTATTGTGTGTCCACCAAAGCATGTTTTAGCCAGCTAAACACCTGGTGCTCTTCTGAAAGCAGCCAGCTGGTGGCGCTTGAGAGCATTTTTCAGCTGAGATACTTTTGGTAGCTATGATACAGAATACCCATGGCAGTAATGTGTTACTAGTATCTCATTTTGAAGAATATTACTGAATTTAGAAATGCAGTAAAAAGCAGTATTTACTTCTCTGTTATTGTTGTTCGGTTGGTGTACAAGTGCGATGATTGGTCGGTGTAGTTTTTGTCCCGCCCCTCCTCCACTGTGATTGGACGGCCTGGTAAAAAATGACAGTGATGAGCGCTGCCCATTACACAACGTTAAACAGTACAAACAAAACAAAACAAAAAAGACAGGGCAAATCAACTCCTGAAATATTATTATGGTACGCCTGCCCTATAGTGCTTTAAAATGCAATGTTTGCCTAAATTACAACACAGAACATTAAATGTTTTACGCAGCATTTACTCGTGGTAGGGAGCAGGTGTAACTTTCTTTCGTACCAACTAACATTATGAAAATACGAACATTTTCGTGAATCCAAAAACTTACGTCAGAGCGGCTTTCCGAACGATTTACACACTAATTCGTACAGCTTGTGTTTTATAAATGATGGCCAATATCTTTTTACACACGTATATAAAAGGCCTTAAAGCGCTAGAACCCTGATCATTGCTGCTCGCATCTGTAGTCTTTGATTATGTCTTGCAATCCTTTAATGTTGATTGGAAATGAACAGTTCTTCTGTAAATAAAACATAATTCAAATGCAAATCTGTCATCTAATGAGAGAAGTTCAAAATTGACACCTCCCCCCAAAAAAATCAAACATTTTATTTGCATTTGGAGACGTTTGTACACTACTAAGTGCAATACAATACACAAGATCCAATATCTATTCACTCTCAGGGATTGGTTCACAGCATTTATTGATCAAGGTTAATAGAAATGCATTGGTCATAAGGTGTATAGGGCCGCTGCAGAGCTTTGAGATGCTGTATTCTGGGATGTTTTCTGGTTATTTTGCTCTAAGCATGACTTCTATTCATTCTCAGGAGCGTCTCTGTTCTCCAACATACCGGGACACCGCCTTGGCTGCTACTTCTGTAATGATGTGGTCGCACCTGGAGACGTGAGTATTGATCAGGCACTGTCATAGCTGTAGTGAAAGAGGTTTTCCTCAGGGCACGTTTTGTATTAGAGCATCAAATGTGTAGCTGAAGCCAGTCAAGCACATGCTAAAGTGCCTTCAATTCAATGGATATGGAAGCAGATAAGAGACATAAATATTTAAAATACACCGAATGCTTAGTTTTGAAATATTTTATTTTGAAAACATTTATCTGAATGTATTTGCTCTGAATTCACTCATTTGAAATTATTTTACTTTGGAAACCATTCGAATTTTCCTCTTAAAAGCTGAATATCGATGAATGCTTTTCTTACTTAGTATTTTTGTCTTGTTTAAAAGTCCAAATATCTAAAAATTCTTACATTAAGAAGCTTTTACTAGACAAGCAAACGTTTTTGTCTTGTTTTGGGGGATAATAACTCAAAATTAAATGAGCTTTTGCTTAAAATAAGCTAAATAATCTGCCAATGGGGCGAGTAAAATAATCTTGTTTTCAGTTTGAATGATGGTTATTTTTTCTCACCCCATTGGCAGATTATTTTGCTTATTTTAAGCAAAAGCTCGTTTAATTTTGAGTAGTTTTCCCCCAAAACAAGACAAAAACGTTTGCTTGTCTAGTAAAAGCTTCTTAATGTGAGAATTTCTTAGTATTTTTGTCTTAAGTCCAAATATCTAACTAAGAAAATCATTTTTTGCAGTGTTCAGATACAAAAAAATAATAATAATCAACTTACAGAATTTCAGATAGAATAGATTCAGGTAGATCAAATTTGATTGCTTATATTCAAAGCTCATATTTCAAGTTAAGATTTTTCAAAGAAAACATCAGTCTGATTTGACTGCTCAAATTCAGATCTAATAATTCAGGTTTAATTTTTTACATCAGTAACATCCGGGATGCCCAGGATAGGAAAACCAGTTGAGCGCCTATCAGTGCACGATGACCTCTCTGTCTGTATGTTTTTCAAAATAAAATATTTCAAAACTAAGTATTCAGGGGCTAAATTAAATTTCAAATGTTTATCTCTTTTTTTTGCTTCCATAAATGGACACTCTTTGCTGGAAATCATAATCTCCATCACTTAAGGCCCTTTCACACCGGACGCGTAACGAAAAAGCGAAGCAAATAAGCGGATAAGCGAAAATTTGGCGTCAAAACCATTAGCATCAGCCACGACACGAATTTGTGACGTTTCAGAGCTCCAACACTCCAAAACATTCACAGCGACCGCTGCGTAAACACGGACACTTCCTCATTCAGTGAAGACGAGCTTTTCATTTTATTTAAAAGATGGAAAAGAAGGCTTTGGGTGCACCAGTCGTAAAGAACAGAGTCTGAAGGAGAGTCTGCTAATCTCTACAGGAGCTAAAGCTTTATCATGGCCGCTTCTGCACTTACATTCAAATGTCTGTGGGACAATTTGAGGAGCTCCTCCCGAGACAGCAGCACATCCGACGTACTGATGGAAACACATTCACTTTCCACAGTCGCGGACAAAGTTTAGGGAAAAACATTTTTTAAAAAAAAATAAATCAAAAGGTGAAGTTATTGCTGTCTGTAGCACACAGTGGGCAAACAGCTGCAGGTGTACAGATTTAAAGGTGCACTATGTAGTATTTTTGCAGTAAAATATCAAAAAACCACTAGGCCAGTGTTATATATTTTGTTCAGTTGAGTACCTACAATATCCCAGAAGTTTCCAACTATTTGTAAATTGTGAGTAAATTGCTATTTTAACTGAGGACCGGGACGTGTCAGCATAGTGTCTGAGGGAGTCGCCTGTCAATCGCGTCATATCTGCGCTACCCTCGGTTTCGGCTTTTATTCTGCAGGAGCGCTTTACTCTTAGCAGTGTGAACAAGTGAACGCACGGAGTAACGTCATAACATCGTTTTAAACACACTTAAATGTATCTAATATGATAAACAGAGCTACATTACCTCAAAATCATAACGGCAAGAGCAGATCTGTGCAGCCGCCCGGCGACTGTGTCCCGTCCCGTCATAATAAAAGTCCCGGTGCTCGCGAGGCAGGTATTTGTTTAACAATCGCTCCAGCAGCTGTGCTCAGCTCCACAACACTCGGTCCCGCCCTTAGACTACATTAACGTTAATAACCGCATACATGAACGTGATTTCTGCCCGAGTCCTATTTTCCACCAGCTGTGAGGTGAAGACCACATCTCCCAAGATGCTGCGCTCACACTTTGCGTCATCAAACTACGCATTTGTTTTGAATAGGCGCCCTCCAGTGGACGGAAAGCTGCATAGTGCACCTTTAACTAGAACTACAGATGTATTGTCATGAGAAATCCCACACCTGGCAAAGGCTAATGTTGAGTGAATAACTAGTGATGGGGATTCGGCTCCAAAAGAGTCGATTCCTCGACTTTGAATAGCCCCAGAGTCGGGATCGACTCTCGGTGTCGACTCTGTTGCTGTGTCTGAAATCGCTCGTTTACTGATTGTTTACTGAATCTCTCATCTAAAGTGCATGGCAGTTGCGTGCACTATAAGCAAGGAGTGAATGAAATGAAGCGAGCCGCGGCCCGCGAGGTAATACACTGACGTGATACACCGCATCAGAGAGCGGCCGCAGAAACTGTCACACATTTATTTGAGTGCTTACTTTAGAAATAAAAACAATCACAGCGACTTTAGCTTGTAATTATAGGCTTCCTCCATGCTAGCTTTAGTTTTGATAGTATTGATTGTATATATTTTTGCAATAAATATAGATTTGGTTTCCCATGCGGTTAACGCCAATAAACTAACCATAAATCATAAAACTTCTGACATCAAGAAGAAACGCATCAATAGTGTGCATTTTTTTATGTATAGACTAGTATCTTTAACTCCCCTTTTAAGACAATGGTCATGTGCGTTTAGCGCCATCACTCGACAATCTTTTTTCGTGACACTTCCTGTGTAAAATTATTGGTAGATACAGAAACATGACAGCCACTAAAGTCATCGCTAATTTGGACGGCCACGCTAAAAGTGTGCGGTTTTAATAAGAGGATTTTAGGACCTTGTGTCAGGGGGAAATAATTTAAATAGGTAACAACAGCATTTTTGTCTGATTTCTTACCCTGTTTTGATGTAAGGAGTCGATTCCATAGAGTCCCTTAGTGGAAGTTGGGAATCGGAGTCGACTCCAAAAAAACGGGAATCGAACACCCCTATGAATAACTCGTGAGATCAACTGGACATTTCGTCACCTTTGTTTCCTTGAGTGTGATTGGTTGAAGCCGTTTCCATCATCGCTAGAGTAAAAAAAAATCGCCACTGAAACGGAAAAAATAAGCGCTCCTACACAAACAGCTGATCAAAAAAATAAAACCATTGCGCAAATTATTTGCTCGTCAAAATCGCGTCCAGTGTAAAAGGACCTTTAGCCAAAATTCAGCATTTTTTCAAGCTGAATAATGATTATGTTTGGTTTCCGCTGCTAGTAAACTCTGATGTTGTCTTTAGTCCACCAGAGACCGGACTCTAGACCAGCAATGCACGGTGAGCCGGCCTGGCCTGGCCATGATCGCCGGAGCCCTGGCGGTGGAGCTGATGGTGTCTGTCCTCCAGCATCCGGAGGGGTATGTGCCGCACATAGACTCTACTTGTTTTGTTTTTGTTTTTACCATAACATTTTAGTTATTTTTTTATTTGTATTTTTTATTGAACATACAGTACAGGCCAAATGTTTGGACTCATTACCATTTGTAATGTTTTTGAAAGAAGTTTCTTCTGCTCATCAAGCATTTATTTGATCAAAAATAGTTTTTTTTTTTTTTATTATTGTGATATATTATTGCAATTTAAAATATTTGGTTTTCAATTTATTATACTTTAAATTAT
The DNA here is from genome assembly GCF_024679245.1 of Pseudorasbora parva. Taxonomy (NCBI): domain Eukaryota; kingdom Metazoa; phylum Chordata; class Actinopteri; order Cypriniformes; family Gobionidae; genus Pseudorasbora; species Pseudorasbora parva. The sequence continues at coordinate 1,421,778 of NC_090193.1, read as the reverse complement.
GATTTATTTGTGTGATCTCCGCTGTATTTTCAGGATGGTTCCTCCAGTCTTCAGTGATCATGATCCTTCAGAAATCAATAATATTTTTTCATAACCTGTGATACTTTTTTAATACTTTGATGAATAAAAAGTAAAAAAAATTTAAAAAAGAAGAAAAAGAAGCAAATGTTTTAAAAATAGAAATCTTTTGTAACAACAATATACACTACTGGTCAGTCATTTGGGGTCAGTAATTTTTTTTATTTCTTTTATAAATCAATAATTTAAATTCAGCAAGGATGTGTTAAATTGATAAAAATTGATAGTAAAGGAGATTTATATTATTTGAAAATGTTTTTATTTTGAATAAATGCAGTTCTTTTAGCCTTTTATTCCTCAGATATATTAGTGATCAGAGCTGTGTCCAGCACTCCTAATGAATCCTCATCTGAGAATGATTTCTGAAGGATCATGATCACTGAAGACTGGAGGAACCATCCTGAACATTCAGCTCTGATCACACAAATAAATCAGCATTTAAAGGAGAATACATTGAAAACCAAATATTTTAAATTGTAATAATATATCACAATATTAAAATCTGTATTTTTGATCAAATAAATGCAGGCTTGATGAGCAGAAGAAACTTCTGTCAAAAACATTACAGATAGTAACGTGTCCAAACGTTTGGCCTGTACTGTAAAAACACAAAAGAACAGAAACACAATCCAATTACAATAACATTAAAAAGTGTGCATGCTTGCAAAATTCTAATAGCTTTTTGTTTCTTCAAAGGTAATATAGATTCAACATATGTGACCAGTCATGGAAAGTAGGGACACAAGTCGGTTCTGGGGCATTTTGAGTTATTCACAGATTCTGAAAGTGTAGTCTCCAAGCTTTCCAACGATGTGTAACACATGGAAATCTGATAATCTTTGGAGAAGTTGTGTCCATCTGAATGTAGGCCTTTAGAAAAGAGTAAACGAGAGAAAACAGCCTCTGAAGTTTTGTAGTTCTCACCTGTTCTCACCTGCTGGGAGTGGCAATAGGGCTCATTTACATCTCATTTAGATAAGCCACACCCCCTGTAAAGCTGCATGGTTCCTAGTAACGACAGCGAACGGGAAAAATCAGACCGCATACTACTAATAATAAAGATGTTAACATTCCCATCTAAAAGCCCAATATAGTAATGGGTTTTTTGGCAAGTGAGACGATGCTAACGATTACAATTAAAACGGCAGTTAAGAACAATCGGTAGGTATGGGACGGTCTAAACATGAGATAACGTGTGTGTGTGTTCTTAGAATGAACACAAAACGACAAACTTTGGTGTTTCTGGAAACACACTCCATAAGAAACAGAAAAGTATTCTTGCAAATCTCGTTGCCTCCAATGAAATAAGTCGCTCGGGCACACGTTCTGTCTGCCGGGGGTCTTCTCAGTGGATGTACTGTGCGTCTGTTTGAAGCGGATAAAGGCAGAGGAATGGGTGAAGGCCGTCACCGGGGCTGTAGTGTAGGGGTAAGGCGCATGGCATTAAGTTTTGAAGCAACTCGATCAGAGGTTCGAATCCGCCCTTTGCCACACACTCTAATCGAGAAACACTTATTAATAAACACGTTAGATGCTTTATTTCTATTTAATTCTTTTTGAAAATAAATGCCTTTCCGATCTGATATGTGAAGGGAAAAGGGAGTAGAGAGAGTGTGGCAGAAGGCAAATTCGAACCTCTGATCGAGTTGCATCAACTTGATGCCATGCGCCTTACCCCTACACTACAGCCACAGATACAGAGTTGACCCATTTTTCTTTCTTTATCCCCGTCAAATGTCACTATCGATATCGCCTCTGATTTCTTATGGTCCAACTCGTCTGACGCCTGTCTGACACATTCTTCCTCTTCTTCATCTTCGCTCAGTTGTAGATTAGGGTATTATTCAGTCTTATTATGCCGCTTTCATCGCCGCTCAGATCATCTCTACAGGCGGCCAGAGCGCTGCATTAATAATTAGCCACGCGTCCCTTGGAGGGCGGGGCAATAACAAAGGCCAGTATGGAAATACACACAGTCAAAACAAGGCGATTTCAACCTCAAAATATACGCTTTTAAATATACCATCAATGCCATCTCAACTCATGATTTCAACTAACAGATTCTGCAAAAAAGCGAAAAACACATAATTTGAAAAAAATAAAATAAACGCTTCTTTCTCATTTTGCTCAAAAGTAGAGATGCCGACTTGTGTCCCTTGTTTCCGTGACGGGTCACATATTTCACTTCATTTTTAAATACTATAAAACATGTTTTCTTACCTGAAAATTTACATTTGTGGATATGAAATTTGTGCAAACCTGTTTATCTTTGGAGTTTACAAAAATGCCTAAAAGAACATCTTTCCACTGTAAAATCAACATTTTCAACAATAAAGTCAAGTACATTTTGCCACAAAAAAAACAAAAAAAACACACAGGCAGTGCGAAAATAAATGAACAGCATAATATAGACTGCACAGGATTCCGATGAGCTGTTCTGAAGCGTAAAGTAGAGACGAGCTGGGCGGATAACAGCAAATGGGCAAAGAGGTGGGACGTGGGCGGAGCTTAGGTGAGGCGATGACTAACAGACAGCAGTCAAATGGCTCAAACTAACTGGAAAAAGTTGGACACGTCATTGATGGACTCAACTGTGGCTTCTCGATAATTTAAATATCAGTGAGATTTCACAATTATTGATACTTCGGCAAAAACTAATACTAGGTTAACTAATGTAAGAAAAAAAGTCTTCAAAATAATTACATAAGACAAGTGAACAGTAAGCATTACAATAAGAACAAAGAAAGAAATTACGCCTTCAGCGACAACTCAAGATCTTCACAGTTTAACATCACAAAGGCTTTTAGATTAGCCTGACCAAATATGATGATGATCTGATTCAATCTTTTGGAGTTTGTTAAAGTACAACGTCTGGAAATGGCAAAAACTACAGGGACGTATTTTGCAGGTTGTTAAACGTGTAACGAATTGAGGTCGACCGATTCATCGGATTTGCCGATTAATCGGCACCGATAACCGATTGGTGGAACATTACACAGTAGCCTACGAGAGCTCTGAGAAGGGTCTGCTGGCATTATATAGCACGAGAGCGGCCCCTAGAGGACAAATAAAAAACTATCACTGATAACATTAACACGTGAGGCTGCGCGCTTCACTGAACGCTGCACAGAGAGCTGACACATCTGACGCACGTTTAAAACACCAACAGAGAAACGGTATGAACACAGAACACTTCAGTACATGTTGCCAAATCATTATAAAGTAATTGATTTGTTGACTAGATGCTTTAGCAGGGGAAGAACAGCAGTATATGTACTTTGTCTTCGAGGCTGACAGGATGCTGATATTAGCAGCAACGGTTACCTCACGCATTTAAAACGATGTAACAGAAACTTTTTTTGATGTGAGAAACTGTATCATGCATCCAACAGAAATATAAATGTTGTTATTTTGATAAGAAAACCGTTGTGTTCTAAAAAAGCGAACTGTTAGGATTTATATGAAATGATAACACTTAATATAATACAATAATATTCAATTTGTAACATTAAGTAAGGTTAATAAATGCTGTAGAAGTATTATTCATTGTTAGTTTTATCTGTTAACCTCTTTTATGCACTATGAACTAACATGAATGATTAAGGTAGAATTGTATTGCTCGAATATTAATACATGCTGTAAAATGTACATTACATAATGCATTTAGTTCATGTAAGCTAATAAATAAATACATCATTGTTAACAAAGGGGATTTGCAGTCTGTTACCTGACATTTACATACATGTTTCTAGGTTATAGCTTAAGAAACATTTATTTGTAATATTTTAATGTTTTAGTTATTTTCTGTAGACATTTTTTTTCATCATTTTAATATGAAACTCATTTTAATATTTTCATATTTACATATGAAATTAACACATTTTCATGGTTCAGTTCTTTTTTAAATTTCTTGTAATAAAGTTCAGCACTGCTTTTTTACCTGTTATTTTATGTATTATTATTATATTTTAATCTAGTATCTTTTTAAAAACTATCGGTCGATTAATCGGTTATCGGCAAGCGAGGTCCAACCTAGCTATCGGTATCGGTAAAATCCACTATCGGTCGACCTCTAGTAACGAATGTTTCTACCAAATGTAACACCTGTACGTGAAACAGAGCGCGGACGGCGCTTAATTAAAATTTGTAGGTGGCGCTATTGAGACATTTTACCACGCCTAATTCTGAAACCCATATCAGACGTACATTTTCACCACTTCTGACACGTATGCAGAGTTTCATGAGTTTTTGAGCATGTTTAAGCCTTTAAAAATATGATTCACTTCAGAGAAGAAGAAGAATAATAGACCGAGCGATCCAATCCTCACACCATCAGTGGTTGGGCCCTAAAAACAGTGTTTTACGTTTTTCAGGAAGATATACTAGCAGTGGTATTCAAATAAGTAATAGCCTACTACATCGGTGAGTGAATTTTCTTTTGTCATTTGTTGTTTGATTATTATTAATGACAGTCTGCAGCAGAAATATTAGGCTGCTGTCACTTTAAGAACGAATGCACAGATCCAATATACTGTTACACACGCGGTTTCTTTCTCAACTGTGTATGTTTGCTTAAGACATAATCCACTGTTTATATAAAAACTCCAAAAATGTTTTTTTTTTATATATATTTTTGTGTACACACTTCTCTTTTGCAGCTTAATACACTTTTAACAACACTGTTTATTATCAAATATGTCCCGCAGTATAGCAAAAGTAGACAACACCCACTTATTTGGCTGATTTGGATGTTTAGATTGGGCTTTTAGGGATGAACGAAAGCGCAATGAAGGACAGGAAGGGTAATCCGGCAGCGACGCGATAATCGATTTACCTCTTGTTTTCATAATCATTGGAAGCGGAAATTGAAAAATTAGTTACGATTAATCCCACAGCCTGGAGTGTATATATCATTGCGGACACAACTGGGCAATATGCAACAAATAGTACAACGCAGAATCCTTCCAATAAACTGAAGCGTTTGCTCGCTAAAAAGTCCCACAATGCTAAACCCAGGGTGCGTGCTCACGATGTTCCCCTAACAAATACTGAAGCGCAAACTTAAATCACTGGAGCCAACTCACTGCGCATAATAACCGATAACAACACGCGATATGTTTGTTAAATATAGAAACCATTATTTTATTATATTTTATTATGCAGATAATGAACATAATCTAGCTAACATTTAGCTAACAAAGTATAATAATAATAATAGATTTTATTTATAATGCACTTTTCATTCCGAAGAATCTCAAAGTGCAACAAAGGGGGGGGGGGGGGGGGGGGGGGATAACAACAAAAAATGAATAACAAGTAAAAATATAGAATACTACAAACAATCAACCAACACAGAAAACAGAACAGAAACAGAGCTGATGGTGAACAGAAACAGAGCTGATGGTGAACAGAAACAGAGCTGATGGTGGACAGAAACAGAGCTGATGGTGAACAGAAACAGAGCTGATGGTGGACAGAAAACAGCTGATGGTGGAAGTCTCTGTTAGCTCCGCAGCACACTGTGGTCCACTCCATGTTTCAGTTTTCTCCCAGCGGCAGTGTCCCGATGACATCGCCGAGGCACGACAGCTGAAGACCAGATGATGGGTCTTCTTCATGATGATTCAAACGATGGGGATCGCTGCAGCACCATGCAGGAGGCAGAACATTCCTCCGGGCACTTCTGTGGACACACCGGGGCCGGCGCAGATGTCCAAGCCGCTCCACGGTCGCAATGCAGGACGGAACAGCGGCGCAGCCGAGAAGCGGAACATCCCAACATCATGCCGGACGCCGACGACGAGAGCCCGGATGACGCTAGCCCGGTGCAAACTTCAGCCACCATGCAGCCCAAGCCCAAGGGAGACCACCAGTGAGCACCCGCGGCGAGAAACATCAAATGTCCTCCAAACCAGAAACCAACCGCAGCAATTCAAACGTAAACATTAGAGAAGCGGTTGAAAACGGCGAAACGACGAACAACGACCTCTCAGTGGCTGCCAGCAATCAGCAACAGTCCCAATTGTAGCTCTGACTGTTAGACTAGTCACAAACATAAGGACATAAAATAAAATGTAAATCTAATAGTACATTAACATGATTTGTTGTGGGTGGAGAAGCGGCGAACAGACAACGCCAGCGTCCTCTCCCCCACGTTGCCTGACTAAAAAAAGTATCTATCATAATGTACTTTAAATAACATTACAGGTAATGCCAGACAGATATCAGCTCAGCTGTTGTTCATAAATACCAGTCAGGGCTCGACATTAAGCATGTTCATGTGCGTAAATCGGTCGTTCACTTGTCCTAGTAAAAAATGCCCTCCAAAAAGTTTAATTTTTATTTTATTTTGTAAACATGATTTATTCAGAAGCAGTATTCTCACTAGTGTTCAATCAGCTTTGGCATATTTAAATCTGCATATTTGGGACATTTTTACCTTTTTTATAAAGGGCATTTTCCCCCTAATCTTATTAAAAATAGTAAATGCTTCAGGTTTCATTTTATATTCTTATTTTGATCGATACATTCATTTAAAATAAGACACTATAGGGCTGATAACAATCAAATGAAATAATTTACACTGCATTTAATAATGTTATGAGATTTGTATTTTTGAATAAAGAAATAAGAAATGTTGAAAAGTATGTTTAAACATGAAACTAAACCTCCAGTAGGTGGCAGCTGGTGAATCTTAATGAGTGAGTCATTGAGTCGATTCATTCAAACGAGTCATTCAAGAATGAGGCAGTCGTTTACGAACGGGTAATTGAATCTTTGATTCAACCGATTCATTTAAAAGCTGAATCGTTCTGTAACCAGGGCCGTGTTAAGCCTTTGCGGGGCCCTTTGATTCAATTAATCACTTTATATTTACTTTATATTTATTATATATTACATTGCTCATGCAAGTGGCAAAATATTTAAACTAGGCCTATGTTAAAATCAAAAACGTTTTATATTAAAACTTACAATAGACAAAAAATATAATCTTTAATTTCTTTAATTTTTAAATATTTTAAGAAATCCTGCAGGTCATAAAAAACTTAATTTCTCCATGTTCAAGAAAGGACTAGAGCTCTCCATCATGTCTTCCTATTTACCTAAATGTGTCTGTTTCCTTGCTTTACCCGAGGCTAAAAGTCATTGAAACAGATTCGTCTTTAAATTACATGAATTTGTGGTGAAATAACCAGATTTTCACTTCAAGGCATGTTCATTTTAATGTGAACAGTGTTCTATCACTTTAATTCTGCGCGTCCAGCACAAAATAGACTCTGTGTAGAAACGATGGAGGCGCTGCTGCAGACGCACCGCTCCTGGAAAGCACTGCCGGACCGCATCCGTGTGCAGTGAGAGCTGAAATCCGTAACATTGGGACGTATAACAGGCGATCTATTCGTGATCAAACTATTAGCGTTGCAGATCTGAGCAGTTCATAGGAGTCATTTGTTGGACTACTACACAATAATAGAAAGACGTGTTGTGTTATCTCATCACATTTGAAGCGCCGCTAATGTAAATCGGTAGAGGAACAATGTATATTTTCTGCATTGGGAATTTGGGATACACTAGCTGCCTGCTGGGGTGGCAATGGTCGGTCTTATGGTGGCAGCTGAAACCCCGGTAGATCCGCCCCTGCCACTGTCATATTTTCTTACATTTTCGTTCAACATGTTGAGGTGACGATGTACTGGGTGTCCGCTGTGACTTGATTCGGGTTTGTGATAACGATGCTCAACGTACGCATAATTACCTCGATCCCCCCCCAAAAAAAGGATAACTCAAAAGAGAATTGTCTCGGGGGCCCCTGGTGTTCGGGGCCCTGGGCTGCAGCCCATGTTGCCCATTAGGATAACACGGCCCTGTCTGTAACTCACACTGTTGTTGGGAAATGGGTTATAATTCTGCTGTGATTTTTATTTTTATTTTTACTATTTTCGCCGCTGAAATAGAACAAAAGCAGTCAATATTACATCTGAAATGGTAATGACTTGATGTCAATGATTGTTTATGGAGCTGTCATATGAAATCAGTGTGATTTTTCAGTCGTGATGGTATTCAGGAAAACACACTCTTGGTTGTGTGATGCTGTTTAACAGTATGTTATAAATATAAAAACTTCACATTTTGAATGTTTACCGCAGTTTCTCTGTGTGAGCGGCGCTCATGTGTTTTGATTTTTCGCGAGCGTCAACAGTGTGTTGTTACCGTCAGTTCATGACTTTTATCCACTATCCACATGCACTAAATTAATGCAGAATCATACTTGCATTTTTGTGATTTGCTAGTTATTTTTTTGTTATTGGCGGTTTAATCAGCTTGTCCGTCGGGCAAGTAAAATTCTCTTTCACTTCCCCTTCAAAAAACCCACTTGTCCCGGACAAGCGTTAATGTCGAGCCCTGCCAGTAATGATGTACATTCAGGACGTTGTCCCATCGCTGGAAAGAGTCATCATCAGTGTCCCAATGTGTAGTGAGCCAGCGTCCTTTACTGTCCTTACCAGTGCCTGCATTTGTGGACACTGTATACTGATTGCAAATTTGGATCCTTCACCTGTTAAGCTAAAAAGTGTAATGTTTTTTCTGTTACAGTACTCACTTCTATCCTGTCTTATGAGCCGATATAGCTATAAATAAGACATTTGTGTTTGTTTCTTCTGAAAAGTGTAACACTGTGACTCGATGGTGCTTTCATAGCATTGATCAGTTTGATCGATCAGCAACACTGCACCAGCAGCGTAAGTTTGGGGCGGGGCTAAATGCACTAATATTGCACAGCCCTAGTTTCTTGCTGTCTTTGCTGTATGGTTGCTGTTATTGCAATGTCTCTGTAGTGACGTTGCAAATTTATTGTCTTTTCAGACACCAGGTTGAACTGCCAGACTGGTGACTATAGACTTAGGAGTGTGTTTATGGGGATTTTTGCCCATTCCAGGCACTGATGTTGGACGAGAAGGCCTGGCTCTCAGTCTCCGCTCTAATTCATCCCAAAGCTGTTCTATCGGGTTGAGCTCAGGACTCTGTGCAGGCCAGTCCAGTTCCTCCACACCAAACTCCTCATCCATGTCTTTATGGACCGACGCTTTGTACACTGGAGCGCAGTCATGCTGGGACAGGAAGGGGCCGTCCACAAACTGATCCCACAAAGATAGGAGCATGAAATTGTCCAAAATGTCTTGGTGAAGCATTAAGAGTTCCTTTCACTGGAGCTAAGGGGCCAACCCCTGAAAACCAAGCCCAAACCGTAATCCCCCCCTCCACCACACTTTACACTTGGCACAATGCAGTCAGGCGAGTCCCGTTCTCCTGGCGACGGCCAAACCCAGACTCGTCCATTTGATTGTCAGACTGAAGCGTGATTGGTCGCTCAGAGAACACGTCTCACTGCTCTAGAGTCCAGTGGCGGCTGCTTTACTCCACTGCATCCCACGCTTTGCATTGCTCTTGGTGATGTAAGGCTTGGATGAGCTGCTCGGCCATGGAAACCCATTCCATGAAGCTCTCTCCGCTGTTCTTGAGCTCATCTGAAGGCCACAGAAGTCTGGAGGTCTGGAGCTGTTGACTCTGCAGAAAGTTGGAGACTTCTGCGCACTGTGACCCTCAGCATGTGCTGACCCCACTCTGGGATTTAACACTTCGTGGCTGAGTTGCTGTTGTTCCTAATGGCTTCCACTTTGTTCTAATCCCACTAACAGTTGAGCGTGGAATATTTAGTAGTGAGGAAATTGGAAATCTAAAGAAACGAAAGGAAATCTAAAACTAGTATAACCCTGATAGCGATTGGCAGCCAATTGATCAAAGCACCCTTATATTTGACACTAGTGAGGCAGAAATGTCACTTCATCTTTAATAGGCTCATGCCATCTTAATTTTAGCTTAATTTCCAACCCTGAGATAAAAGGAACAGCACGTACAGGGTAATGTCATATATGAAATGCAGAAAGCCTTTATGTTGATTTTTATGTATTTCCAGATGAATGAGAGGGCATAAAAAGCTTTCGTGTTTACTATTAAAGGATGACTTACATTCCTCTCAGAGCCCTAGATAGTGCTGGCATCCTACTGACAGTCTCTCTTCAGGTGCATTAAGCTGTTAGAGAGCGCTGATGGAGCCTTTGCTGCGCCGGGATAAAAGCCTTCAGATGTGGTGCAGCAGAGGATGGCACCCTTGTATGATAAGAGGTCCAGAACTGCAGGGGACTTTCAGCTGTCAAACTGTTAAAGCAGAACACCTCGACTTCACAAACCTCATTAAAGTCACATTTCTTTGATTAATATGTTTTTGGATTTTGAAACTTTTCTTCCTATCCTAGTTATTTTAAAGGGATCCCCTGGTGTTGAGACTTGTATGGCTTAATATAACATAAATGATGTCTCTTACTGAAATATGTAGTAGAAAACCCATGAAAGATCTACGTTATTTAAAAAATCGATTTTATATTTGGACCATGGGCGGCGCCATTTTGTTTGCGTTCTAGGTTGATGACGTAGAGTGGTTGAACTCCTCAATCAGCTGGCGTTACCCGTTGCTATTTTTTACCACAACGCAACTCGAAAATTGTTTCAGAGTTAAACAAAACCAATGAATTGCTTTGTAATTGTACTTAAAACACACTCAAACATACATGTGCACACAAACTCACCTACACAAGTCACACACAGATCGGCGGGCGCGCACACACACCTGACAGACTGCTCTGTCTCAATCGAGATGTTGGGCTGCTCAGTCTCCACGACAGGGGCTGAATCCGAAATCGACCCCCTTTACCTTGAAATAGGGCATTATTTGAAGGGACGGCCATTTGTAGACAGCGCAGTCTGAGACAGCGCAGTCTGTCAGGTGTGTGTGCGCGCCCGCCGATCTGTTTGTGACTTGTGTAGGTGAGTTTGTGTGCACATGTATGTTTGAGTGTGTGTTTTAAGTACAATTACAAAGCAATTCATTGGTTTTGTTTAACTCTGAAACAATTTTCGAGTTGCGCTGTGGTAAAAATAGCAACGGGTAATGCCAGCTGATTGAGGAGTTCAACCACTCTACGTCATCAACCTAGAACGCAAACAAAATGGCGCCGCCCATGGTCCAAATATAAAATCGATTTTTTAAAATAACGTAGATCTTTCATGGGTTTTCTACTACATAATTCAGTAAGAGACATCATTTATGTTATATTAAGCCATACAAGTCTCAACACCAGAGGATCCCTTTAAAGGAACTGTGTGTAAGAAATGTATTTCAATGAATCATAAAATGGCCCTGATATGTCTCTAGACATTAATAAATCATGTTCATTTCCAACACTTCTATCACTGACAGCAGTAGTCCGGCAGGATATTGTCATTATAAAGTTGCAGCCCTCAGCTGATGTTGATGATGTCATGCTGTGTTTTGGCCTGAAGCTCCGCCCTCCACCTAATCGACCAATCACGTAGTCAGTAGTGTTTGGGGTCTAGTTCCCACAGCTGCAGATCTACAAGCGTTCTGCTGATCCTGCAGCCAATCTGGCAACCTCGAGTCAGGTGGAGAGGGAGGGGGAGACACCGCTCTACAGTCATCTGAAAGGGACTGCAGTTCCAGTTTTGGCCACAATCTTACACACACTTCCTTTTATATTCACTCCTTCTGGGAGTATGTTCTGTTGGCAATGACCATCCTAAGATTGGACAAAACATTGGACCGTGACAAATTCTGGTCAGAGTGGACATCAGGCCCAGGGCGGCGTATTACACCCTCGTCCTGAGAATCTTTGTGCCTCTAAACTCTGATTGGTTCTTCTCTGAGATTACCGATCCCATCCTGAATGCGAGTGCCTTCTCTACAAGGTGTCTTTATGTCTTTAAGGCTGCCATTTTTTGCATCATTGTACCGAGATCCAGTCCAGTGCCCTGATCCTTCAGGAGCGTTTCTCTGACGTACAGTACAGGCCAAAGGTTTGGACACATTACTGTTTGTAATGTTTTTGAAATAACTTTCTTCTGCTCAGTTGTTTGAAAAGTTGTTTAAAATGACACAGAGCACCATTTCAAGGTTTTATATTAAATTTGTATTATATTTCCCTCAAATCGTCAATGTACATACTGATTTAACCCTGAGCTACAAGATACACCCATCGTGCAGCTCTTCTGTCAGAAGTCGATTCAAAATTAAGCCTGTGTGTATAATATGTGTGTCCGATGTGAGTGAGATTGTGTGTATATAATGTGTGTGTCCGGTGTTAGATCCTGAGACGGCGCTGAGCTTCAGTCCGGTGTGAGACCCCTTTAGGCACTATCGGCTTAAGAACGTACAGTAAACACACTCAAATTGTTCTTTTCCTTGCTAGGCAGGGTTTTTTTTGTTTTATTTATCAAAATGTTCTTTTATATGTTTGTGTGATGTTCTTTATTTCAATCGCGGCTTCAACATGTTATGAGAGAACGTTTTACGAATGTTTATCCACCACATTACCTTTTATTTAAACCTAAATAAGAAAGCCATTGTCAGTTCGTCTGTCAGTGTCGGTCACTTTATTAAAAGTTTTTGCTGGTTGCAGTGTGTAAAGGACAAAAAAAAATAAAAATACCCTCCTGCTGACTAGTGTCGTGCCCCTCCCAACCCACACACACACACACACACACACACACACACCAGATGATTCAACTATCGGTCGACTATTCTTAGATTTCATGTGACGTCTATCTGCTGTGCTGTGGGCTGTGACAACAGCAAATAAAATAAACATGGATTAATGTTTTACAATATCCACAAAAACCCTGAGCATAGTTTGCTCTTTTTCTGCTAACTTTTAACAATCATTTATAATAATAAAGTACTAAAATGAGACCGCAAAGACATCGTCGGCAGTATTCACGGCAAAGAACATTTTATTATGTAGGCTACTGACAGGTGCAATATTTAAACATTTAAAACAATATCAAATACAAGTGAACAGATCAGCCAAGTGAGAAAGTGATCAGCCATGTCCATTAAGACCAAATGCACAATGTTGAATCCAAAGACATGCATCCGATTTCACAGCTTACATTCGGTATACATAGCCGACTGTGCTTAGTATTATATTTTTGGCATACCTTTATGATTATTTTACTCGTTCAAGTACAAGCCATGCTTCCTGTGTTTGCGCTATTGATGAAGCACCATATCCTGCGCAGTAAACAGTAAATCTAATCACCATACAGGCAAAACGTTGTTTCTTCAAGAATGAAAGAAGTGCCATCGATGTGTTGCTGTAAAACTGCAACAACAAAACAGCGCAAATAGGCTACTTAACCTTCCATAAGCACAGACTTTACACAGAAAGAAAAATAGCTACTCACTCCAACCTACGGTGAAGTCATTAACAACGTTTAAACACAAATTTTGTTGATTAATCATATGTTTGGCAACGTTATTCTCTAAGGCTAATATCCAACGGTTATAGTAGGCTACAAGAAAAATGTGCCGTGCGACCGCACGTCAGTACATGCTGCTTTCAATAGGATAAGAGTGAAATGGAAATAGCGATCTAAATTTTGGGGTGGCACCCAGGGTGGCCGGTCAAATGTCGAGGTGTCCAGTGCCACCCGCACCCCTCTGGCTCCGCCACTGGGTGTCAGCAGCTCGTTTGGCAGTAAATAAGGATCTAATCCTAAAGACAAGTATCTATTTTCTTTAAGTATCTAAATAACGTTGCTATTGACGTTTTGTCAGTGGTGAGATGTGCTATTTTGGCGTGTGAAATCTTTCCGATCATAGATATAGCCTACATAATAATGTAATTATTATGTACATCTCGTTCAGATGGGTCTGTCTGCGGTCTGCAAGACAGAGGCGTAACCGGCTATGCTACGCAAAGGTCCTAAAGATGGCGGCTGCGGCAAAAAAGTCACGTGACTGAAACCCATGAATAGAGAGATTCAACAATTTTAATTTTGTATGTGTAAATCCTTAGTCGGGGACACCCGTAGTCTGTAGACCTCGGAGACAGGATTGTATCGAGGCATAGATCTAGGGAAAGGTACAGAAACATTTCTGCATCACTGAAGGTCCCAATGAGCACAGTGGCCTCCATCATCCATACATGGAGGAGATTTGGATACACCAGGACTATTCCTAGAGCTGGAGGCCGGCCAAACTGAGCGATTGGTGGAGAAGGGCCTTATTCAGGGAGGAGACCAAGAACCCAATGGTCAGTCTGACAGAGATTCAGCGTTTATCTGTAGAGAAGCTCCCAGAAGAACAGCCATCTCTGCTGCTCTCCACCATCAGGTCTGTGTGGGAAAGTGGCCAGGCGGCACATGACAGCTCACCTGGAGTTTGCCAAAAGTCACCTAAAGGACTCTCAGACCATGAGAAACTAAATACTCTGATCTGATGAAACAAAGATTGAACTCTTTGGCCTGAATGGCAAGCGTCATGTCTGGAGGAAACCAGGCAATGCTCATCACCTGGCCAATACATCTCTACAGTGAAGCATGGTGGTGGCAGCATCATGCTGTGGGGGTGTTTTTCAGCGGCAGGAACTGGGAGACTAGTCAGGATTGAGGGAAAGATGAATACAGCAATGTACAAAGACATCCTTGATGAAAACCGCCTCCAGAGCGCATTGGACCTCAGACTGGGGTGAAGGTTTATCTTCCAACAGGACAACGACCCTAAGCACACAGCCAAGATAACAAAGGAGTGGCTATGGGAGAACTCTGGGAATGTCCTTGAGTGGCCCAGCCAGAGCCCAGACCCGATTGAACTCTGGAGAGATCCGACAATGGCTGTGACCTGATGCTCCCCATGCAACCTGATGGAGCGTGAGAGGTCCTGCAAAGAAGACTGGGAGAAACTGCCCAAAAATAAGTGTGCCAAACTTGAGCATTAAACTCAAAAAGACTTAAGGCTGTGATCGCTGCCAAAGGTGCTTCGCCAAAGTATTGAGTAAAGGCTGTGAATGTAATTGAGGGAAAAAAAGTTCTAAATTTAATCCATATTGGAATAAGGCTGTAACATAACGAAATGTGGAAAAGGTGAAGTGCTGCGAACACTTTCCGGATGCGCTGTATACGTAACCCAGACATTTGGACCATGTGGCTCTGGGGCACTATCAGGCATCAGCCATAACATGTCAGCTTCTTTGGTTTGAAATAAAGTTTGCATTTGATGTATTAAAGCGTTTCTTACGTCACACACGGGATGCATTAGTAATACACCGAACACAGCTTTCAGATGGCAAAATACTGTTCCACTGTGACTCTTTCTGACTCTTTGATTAGCTGCAATTTGATCACGCCTGAGGATTTGTGATTAAATCTGACTAAATAGAGGAGCAGCCCCCGACCACACGCACACACACACACACACACACGCACACGCACACACACAAACACTAAACCTACCCATCTCACAAATCTCTTTAAAATTTTCAAAAAAACGTCACTCGTTATGATTTATAAGCTTGTTTCCTCATGGGGACCTCAATTTAGGTCCCCACAGTGACACAAGTCCCCTTGAGTCTGTGTGTGTTCAGGTTGAAGTCTCCACTTGGATAGAAAAACATGTACATACACACTTTCACACAAGCAAAGCAATTAAGCATACATCTCTGTTTTTGTGTCAGAGGTTACGCCGTGGCCAGCAGCAGTGATGACCGGATGAATGAACCGCCAACCTCTCTGGGCCTCGTCCCCCATCAGGTCAGTTATGAGCTCCTGTACAGCATCTGATAGATTTATTTGTTATTATAATAATGAACTAGCCTGATGTGGTCATACTCAACTCAGAATATGAGTCTGATGCTCATTGGGCTGTGATTATGGGGCGTGTTTCAGCCGAACCAGGAGAGACCTCGATTGGACAGACCTACAGCCAATCAGAGCAGCGGAGCGACGCATAACGTTAGTGGTCAAATGTCAAACAGAGCTCAACTGCACTGTGTTGCCAGGTCTTCGGTTTTCCCGCAGGTTGTTTTCCATGTCCGTGGGTTGAAGTGACCCCAATTATGTGATATATAGACAGAGGAATGTGAATTTTAGCAGCAACCTTGCCAAAATAACACACATTTTACCCCAAACGGCATTTTTTTTCTGGAGAACCCACAGAGAAGCTATTGTTTTGGGCTGTAGTTGGCGGGTTTTGTTGTAAAAACTTTGCAACCCTGTCTGCACGTGCGCTGGAATAAGTAATGTTAGAAGATAAAGATGACTGTAAACGATCTTTCCCGTTGTTGTAAAAACAGATTTGAGGGGCACACAGAGCACTTCCCAACACGATCATCATTTTTGAGGGAAATAGTGACGGTGATGCAGATACGAACAAGCTGTCCGTTTAGGATTAGAGCAAACTCAAACCAAGAGCCTTTGAGGATGAGATGATTACGTTTCTGTTGATCATCTGTCCATCATCGGCTAAAGCCTGCCCTGATGATCTCATTGGTCAGTTTCTGTTGATCATCTGTCCGTCATCGGCTGAAGCCTGCCCTGATGATCTCATTGGCCAGTTTCTGTTGATCATCTGTCCGTCATCGGCTGAAGCCCACCCTGATGATCTCATTGGTCAGTTTCTGTTGATCATCTGTCCATCATCGGCTAAAGCCCGCCCTGATGATCTCATTGGTCAGTTTCTGTTGATCATCTGTCCATCATCGGCTAAAGCCTGCCCTGATGATCTCATTGGTCAGTTTCTGTTGATCATCTGTCCGTCATCGGCTAAAGCCCGCCCTGATGATCTCATTGGTCAGTTTCTGTTGATCATCTGTCCGTCATCGGCTAAAGCCCGCCCTGATGATCTCATTGGTCAGTTTCTGTTGATCATCTGTCCGTCATCGGCTAAAGCCCGCCCTGATGATCTCATTGGTCAGTTTCTGTTGATCATCTGTCCGTCATCGGCTAAAGCCCGCCCTGATGATCTCATTGGTCAGTTTCTGTTGATCATCTGTCCGTCATCGGCTAAAACCCGCCCTGATGATCTCATTGGTCAGTTTCTGTTGATCATCTGTCCGTCATCGGCTAAAGCCCGCCCTGATGATCTCATTGGTCAGTTTCTGTTGATCATCTGTCCGTCATCGGCTAAAACCCGCCCTGATGATCTCATTGGTCAGTTTCTGTTGATCATCTGTCCGTCATCGGCTAAAACCCGCCCTGATGATCTCATTGGTCAGTTTCTGTTGATCATCTGTCCGTCATCGGCTTAAGCCCGCCCTGATGATCTCATTGGTCAGTTTCTGTTGATCATCTGTCCGTCATCGGCTAAAGCCCGCCCTGATGATCGGTATTGGAACCTGAATCCTGAAGTATTGGGCCGCCCCTCAAAATCACTTTCAGGTGTTCAATCCCTTCATGGCCACAGGTGTATAAATCAAGCTCTAGGAATGCAGATGCTTTTGTTTTTGAATTGTGAATTGAACAGGAATACGATAACATAATTAAAATAACAAATAATAAAATATGATATTTTATAAAATAATAAGCACTTTAGGACAGAAGAATGAGCATTCATCCTCTGTTTATTTTGACAGTTTTCTAAGATTTCTAAGGTCACAATCTGAAACATAACTGGAAATAGCTGCAAAAGTGAAGCACACATGCTCAGTAGTGAATAGCAGGCGTGTGACATTCAGACGTGCAGCCGGCACATAATCCGTGAAGAGCAAACAGTCGCGGCGATCTCGTCTCTTTTTATCTGTCAGCACCGTTTGTCGGAGCCCTGATGATCTGCCTGAAGTGACCAGATCCGCAGCTCATTTCCTCAAGTCACACGTCCTCAAAAGCACAATGCACTCTCGTGACCTTCACGCCTGTTTTCCACCGCCAGGAGGCCACGGCCCAATGTGGAACCGTTCTGCACATTACCACGGCAGAAAAATCTGGAAAAATCAACTTCACGCCAGTTCCTAAAACCTGCTGAACTGTTAACATCATAACCTGAGGGTGGGATAATGTCCTCACCAAGATTATGATCATTAACTAAAAAAACTAAAAAAAGGAACACAAGAACAAGAAGTCTTGTTATCCGAGATGAGATAATAATAATCAGGAGTTCAAAATACGAAACAAAAGCGGAATATGATTATAGAAAAGATGGCTTGTTTGTTCTTGCAGTGCTGGGAGGTCTGATTAAAGGTGAAGTATGTAAGATTATTTTATGTTAACATGCAGTCTCTCAGCCATGTTTATTGTGTGTTGACCACTATTAGTATGCCCATCAGAGGCGGACAGTAGTGGAGTATTTTTACTTTCTACTCAAGTACATTTTTACATATTTACATTATCAGTGTTTTTCTTTAGAAAACTTTTACTTCACTGCATTCCAAAGCATAAAATATAATATCATACATTTTACTGCACTACATTTCATGAATAAAAGTTGTTGTTTTCTTACCTGTAATACTTAATTACACAAAAAATTTTGTACTTTCTTACTTTTACTCAAGTAAAACTTTGAATACTTTAACTTGAGTAAAAGTATACAGTACTACATTTTTTATGTAAGTTAGTATTAAATAATATTCAATATGAAATGTATAGCTGTAAAAAGTACAGTATTATATTTTGGAATGTTGTGAAGTAAAAGTTTTCCAAAGAAGAACACTGATAAATACATATACTTAAAAAATGAAATTACTTAAAAAAATTGTAAAAACAGTACTTGAGTACTGTCCGCCTCTGATGCCCCTTCACAGGTTCATCTCCAAAAGTGTAAATATTGAGCCTCATGGGCAGCGGTGGGCAGGGGCCCCTAGGCTGCTCTTTGTGTGAGGCCCTCCTTAAAGGGGCGGTGAAACACTCAGTGTCAGTCAATCTCATGTCAATCTTGAGTACCTATAGAGTAGTATTGCATCCTTCATATCTCCGAAAAGTCTTTAGTTTGATTATATTTATAAAAGAAATATGGGCTGTACCGAGTCTTTCCGGAAAAAAACGAGCGGCTGGAGGCGTATCGAGTGGGCGGAGCTAAAGAATGACGAGCGCAAAGCGGTGACGTCCTCAAGCGTGGAGAAACCCATGGCTATCGATCTCAGCTAATAGATATGATCCAGAATCAGATCCGAAGGCTGAAATAAACTGAACAGGAGAAGCAGCAGCAGCAGGACGTCCGTCTCTGTGGTATGGACTGTATTTAGTGGCCTGTCAACATTTGTGTGTGTTTACTCGCAGTTTATGAGGACATGATTCGGTTTATGGACTATTGTATGCGACTAAACCTTAGCAGGAGCAAGCAGAACGGTTTTGCACGTCAGACTAGTGTAACGTTATACAGAGAACTATAATGGAGTCCGTTAGCGCATTTGACTGACGAAGCACGCGATCGTGTCGTTTACTGATGTTTACTCACGCGACGAGCCGACAGCACAGACATCTGAAGCAGTTTAACTCACCGGCTGCTTCCAAAGCAGGACCGAACCTTTATCGCTGGGACCGCTCCGTCAGAAACACACTTCTTTGGTATGATTTGGTGAAGTCCTGACAGCAGTGACCGTGGAGATCCACTTTTGCGATGCGACTGAAGCGATGTTGTGAAGCTTCCCGTCATTTCTGCGTTCAAATCGGTTCAAATGCAGCGCTGCCTTCCCAGAATGCTGTGCTGAAGCGCTGAAGTCGCTCGACGTCACCCATAGGAATAAAGTGGAGCGCGGCGCGACATAAGTGTTCACGGACGACTGGATCTGCACCTGAGAGACTGTTTACAGCGTGCATTTCCTCTCTCCCTCTGGTCACGCGCGCGCACCCTACCGGGAGAAGAGCCCGTACGGCCCATACAAGGACCTTCCGCTCTATTAACGTCAAGCCGACCCATACTCGAAAAAAACTCTCCGAAACTTGTGAGAAACCGGAAGGAGTATTTTTGACACAGAAATACTCCATCAAACGTCCAACATTAGTGTTTGAAACTTTGTCTATGTTTAGGATGGGAATCCAAGTCTTTAACAGTGGAAAGCTCAGTGTGCAGGAAACAGCATTTCACCGCCCCTTTAATCGTTATGATTTACAGGAAAAATGTATTGTAATGCCATAGTTAGTAACACATACTAAAGTGTTAGCAAAATATCATATCACAATTTTTAAGGCAGGATCACAATCCACAATCATCATAATTATAATTTATTTATTTTATTGTGTTTTTTTTTTTTTAAGAACAAAGGTGCAAATTATAAATAATTAGACAAACACAATATAATATACAAATTAACACAAATAAGGAAATAAAAAAGTGACGTTACAATATAGATTGAAATTCATGAGATTTGGTAACAAAGACTGTCAAGCTTGTACATTTGTGGGCAGGTTGTGTAGAAATCAAGTAAAATCCACCAAGTCGATGAAAAAGCGGTTCTGGGGGACGTGGTTTCCCTCATTATTGTCTCCTGTGTCATTGGAGAGCCATTGAAGAAGGAAAAGGACAAATCCGTGAGCTAATCCTTCAAGTGTTGGGGCTGATGCTGACGCGCTGGCCGTGTCTGTCTTTGACTCTTATCATTGCACGCTTGGGGACGTCCACCAGCTTTATGAGTCTCTGGAGTCAGAGAGAATGAGGAAAAGAAGAGAAAAGAAAGTATTCGTAATAAGAAAGAAAAACTCGCTCTATTCGTACTCCTCTTGATCTGCATGTCCGAATGGCCTCGTTTTCATTGTGGACTGACGCTGTTAGGAAAGATTCAGGGGAAAATTAACATTCTGTCAACCTTTACTCTTGTGTGGAGCATAAAAATATTTATTTTAAGAATAAAATGATTTCACCATCCAATGTTTTTGTGAATTATCCCTTTAAGACTTAAGTATGTAAATGACCTCTGCTATGATTGGCTAAACTCTGTATTCACTGGGAGGAGCCAAAGGGCTGATGTGATGTCATAGCAATGATTTTTTTAATGAGATGTTTTTGCTGTTAAGTAAAATAATAGTGTTGTATGGATGGGAAGTGTAAAGAACAGATTCTGATTACATTTAAAAATTAAAATTTCCCGTTACCCAAATTACACCGATCAGGCATAACATTATGATATATTGTGTTGGTCGCCCTTTTGCTGACCCGTCTCTGATGGACTCCACTTGACCCCTGAAGGTGTGCTGTGGTATCTGGCACCAAGATGTTTGCAGCAGATCCTTTAAGTCCTGTATGTTGTGAGGTGGGGCCTCCATGGATCGGGCTTGTTTGTTCAGCTCATCCCACAGATGCTCGATTGGATTGAGATCTGGGGAATCTGGAGGCCGAGTCGACGCCTCAAACTGGTTGTTGTGCTCCTCAAACCATTCCTGAAGCATTTGTGCTTTGTGTCAGGAGCATTATCCTGCTGGAAGAGCCACAGCCACCAGAATACCGTTTCCATCAAAGGCTGAACATGGTCTCAGCAATGCTTAGGTAGGTGGAGCGGGTCAAAGTAACATCCACATGGATGGAGGACCCAAGGTTTCCCAGCAGAACATTGGCCAAAGCATCACACTGCCTCCGCCGGCTCGCCTTCTTCCCATAGTGCATCCTGGGGCCATGTGTTCCTCAGGTAAGCCACACACACACACACACACACACACACACACACACACACACACACACACCCGGCCATCCACGTGATGTAAAAGAACACTTGATTCCTCAGACCAGGCCACCTTCTTCCATCGCTCCGTGGTCCAGTTCTGATGCTCACATGCCGCTGTTGGTGCTTTCGGCGGGGTCAGGGGTCAGAGGTCACCCTATGCCGCCCCATACGCCTCAAACTGAGCTGCTCTGTGTATTCTGACAGCTTTCTATCAGAACCAGCATTAACTTCTGGAGCAGTTTGAGCTCCAGTAGCTCGTCTGTTTGATCGGACCCCACGGGCCAGCCTTCGCTCCCCACGGTCATCAATGAGCCTTGGCCGCCCATGACCCTGTGGCCGGTTCTCCACTGGTCCTTCCTTGGAGCACTTTTGATAGATACTGACCACTGCAGACCGGGAACAGCCCACAAGAGCTGCAGTTTTGGAGATGCTCTGACCCAGTCGTCTAGCCGTTACAATCTGGCCAAACTCGCTCAAATCCTTACGCTTGCCTATTTCTCCTGCTTCACACACATCAACTCTGAGGACAAAATGTTCACTTGCTGCCTAATATATCCCACCCACTAACAGGAGCCGTGATGAAGAGATCATCAGTGCTATTCACTTCACCGGTCATAATGTTCTGCCTGACTTATTCTGACTGATTATGAATCCGACTTCAGTGGATTCAACACCAATATCAAAACATTCTTAAATCAAAAGAATCATTACTTGAGAAGCAAACACTAGATACTAAGTCTTATTTACTAAAACACTGATCAAAATCATTTGAGTTTTTGCTTAAAATAAGCGCAAATATCTCACTATGGAGTCAGAAAAATAATCTTGTTTTCACTTTGAATTAAGTAGATTTTTCTGACCTCATTGGCAGATATTTGTTCTTATTTTAGTGATTGTTCTTTCTCATAAAAAAATATCTTCAATCGTTTTGCTTGCATTATTGATATTTGTGCTCGCTGGAACAATACACAAATATAAAATAACTTGATCCTGTTTTTCACACGGTTGGCATGTGTCAAATAAAATGCATTATTTGGAATATATACTATTTCAGTCTTACTAATTCAAAATATCATTCAATGTCAAAAAACAGCAACATATATATTCCACTGTGCTTGTCTGCATTTGTATTTATAAGACATATTACATGCAGTTGTTTATATTGTTGCAACTTCAAATTTTACAATCTCGCTATAATTCATAAAGTGGCACAGCAGGACCCCCTGCCTGTGTGCTGAAGCTTAGCAAGAGCCCTCCGCATGCAATAACACACACACACACACACACACACACACACACACACACACACACACACACACACACACACACACACACACACACACACACACACACAGGGCTAATGACGCAGCTACAGACGTCAAAGAGCTGCTCTCCGGGTTATTAGCTCCACTAGTGTACAGCATGCATATCCCCTCCTCAAGAACCATAATTGCAAATATGCGACTCCTTCTGCCTAATGTGATTAATCAGGAAAGCTCTTTTGACTGTGACTGGCCAGCATCACAATACCAGACGCTAAGAACAGGACACATGCGACGACTGGGTCATTATAAATCCTTATAAATCAGTCTTGATGGGATATAAGTGTTATGATGATTTTTGCATTAATGTTGCATGACCACATGGGCGATTGGTTTGTGTGTGAAGCGTCTCATTGGCTCACACTGCCCCCTGCTGAATGTCTGAAGAACTGCAGCTGATCTCTGGAGGTTCAGATGTTCTGTTCATGTCAGAACTGAGGTGTGATGAATCCGTGACAAACAACAGGATGTTTTATTGATCCGTCGGTTTCTATTTCTGTGGTGTTTGTGTTGTGTTGTGTTGCGCTGAGCAGCTCCACTTTCTGTGAAATCTGGTAGATACAAAATCTTGCTCCACATAAATGTAGGGGAGAGTGGGGTAAAGAGAGACAGCTTTTACATTTGCTCCCCTCTACGCGAGCTGAAATTAGGTTTCAGTAAAATTGACAAATTTTCCATTAAATCGGGATGTTTCCTAGCAATGGAAATTATCAGAATGTATTCAGTCAGTGAAAATGTGTCAGAATAAAATATAATATGTTGTTTTTTTAAAAAGTCGTCTTGTGTCTCACTTTACCCCGGCTTAGGGGTAAACTGAGACAGACCAGGGAAATCAATGAGAAAAAAGTAAACCAGTTACTTTCACTCTGAAACTACCATAACACATAGTGTGACCGTTTAAATCCTGACAGCTCGCTTGACAACCACACATCCCAGAACTAATTCACATGCAATTTACATACAAAAAATATATTTTTGTGGGAAAAAAAACACTGACCACAACACCATGAGGTCCTCTCCTTCATGGCCAACGGGAAATTGGAGGGGCTTGAAAACTCAAATGTGTTCTGTTGACCAGATACCGGGGTGTCTCACATTACCCAACTCTCCCCTACAGTTTTTTTTAGTGTCAGTACACTGGTAAAAATGATGTGTTGGATTTACTTAAAATATATGTGCACCACTTTTGCATCACACTTTTTAAGTAAACCCAACTTGGAATAATTTTATTTAAAATTAACAAGAAAACCTTTTTTTTTTCACATGTACTTAAATATTTGAGTTCACTCAACATTCTTTACTTAAAAATATATGTAACATGCAAGTGCATGTAAGGGCTAATGTCCACCCAGCCGGTTGTTATCTCAGAATAAACCCCTCCAGAGTGATCAGGACCCCGAGGCGAAGCGGAGCGTCACTCTGAAGGGGTTTATTCTGAGATAACAACCGGCTGGGTGGACATTATCCCGCTTATTACACGGCTACTAGTCTCAAATAAATTACACACTAAATATTGTCTTGAGATTAAATATTTTATTAGCTCTTCCGCAAAGCTTCCGCGAAGAAAAACAGTTCCAGACTGCTTTAAGCCTTTATCTATCGCTGCTAAATGTTGAGAATGAATGCTGAAAGGGTTAGTTCAGCCAAAAATGAAACCAAGCCTCTGATTTACTCACCCTCAGGTCATTATAGGTGTTTATGACATTCTTCTGTCAGACAAATACAATCAGAGTTATATTTAAAAAGTCCAGGCTAACGTTAATCCCAGCAGTAGTTGGAGCTGTTTCTGAAGTCCATTAAATGCAGCTGTCCGTCAAATAACGTGCTCCACACGACTCCGATGGGTTAATAGAGCCTTCTGATTCCAATCGATGCGTTTGTGTCAGAAAAATATCCATATTTAAAACTTTATAAAGGAAACCCGCCTTGAAGTCTTCCATTGTAACCCACGGCTGTTTAAGCCACAAGATGGCGCCAGCGTTAAGCACAGAAGTAGAACCGGTCGAGATAACTCGCAGTACCCGGATGAGCGGTGTGTGTTATCTGGAAATAACACACACCGCTGGAATGGGCGATTGACCAATCAGAATCAAGTATTTCACAGAGCCGTGTAATAAGTTGTGTTAACATTACTTAGTAAATTATATCGTGTTACATATATTTTTAAGTAAAGAATGTTGAGTGAACTCAAATATTTAAGTACATAAAAAAGGTTTTCTTGTTAATTTTAAATAAAATTATTCCAACAGTGTAAAAAAAATGTTAGTTTTTGTTGGTTTAACTTAAAAAAGTAAGTAACCTGGTTGTCTTAAAATTGTGAGTTTACTGAAATTAAAAATCTGAGTTGATACAATGAAGGAAATTGGTTTAATAAATAGAAACTCAAAATATTATTGTATCTGAAGTTCTGAACCACATAAAAAAATGTGATAAATCTTGAAAATAGCAGAATCTGGCTGCGTCATCAGAAATAAAACACACAATTACCCAATATCCTTACAAAATCTTTTAATAATATTTTAATAAAGGTTGTCGAATCTCAAAAAAAATGTTCATTGTATTAACTCAACATTTAAATTTCAATGAACTCAAAATTTTAAGGCAACCAGGAAACTTTTTTTCTAAATTTTTTTTTATTTTGGACGCATTTAAAAATGTAAGCCTTTAATTGCATTAATAACAAGAAATCAAACCAAGTGTCATCAGGAAGGAAATGAATGGCTTTGAATCAGCTGGGGTTTTAGTCTTCAACACTATATATATATATATATATATCACAAAACTAGCATTTTGATTGTAACGTATGCATCTTTCTTCATTATAAATGACACTTTTGTAGACATGTTTAATATTGTTGGAGTTCCCTGATATTTCCCCCTTCAATATGATTACATTTGAGCAGAATAACATTGGATAAATGTCTAAATATGAGTCTCTCTTATTTTGTGGATTTACATCAAAGTGTCTTGAGCTGGAGCGCACGGATTTATGGGTAATGCGTAATTTCCTGGTAATCTTCACGCCAATGCTTCCTCTTATCTTCCCCTCGGGCTCGCTCTTTAATTTGCTTTCAATTAAGATCAGCCGGCAACAGGAACTCATGAGACGCGGATATACTCTGACACTAACTGAACACACCGCTCTTTTATTTGCCTGCCATATACATTATACGTCAGAAGAAAGCATTGTGCTGTTAGAGGAGTGTGGCTTTCATACGGATACCAGCAATTATCATGGACATACATGACTGTGTGGGGGAGTTTGTTTCTTTTTGATTTGTAGAATGATTTTGTTTTTATAATGATGTATTTTAAGGGTTACTTCAGCGATTAGCATATGGCTTTGTATCAGTAGAAACCCTGGAGTATATTCAAATGATTGTGCTTTCCTCCTCATATCCCCCTGAGACGAGAGATTTATGCATTTTATTTCTGGAAAAATTCCTCCTATGATGCAAATTGACGATATTATCATCATAGGAGGAATGTTTGGCCAAAGGCTAAAGACTACAGCCAGCAGAGGGAGCCATTTCCTCATGTTTTGAACCCGCTCATGAGGATGGAGATCACACTCAGAGCTCAGCTCAGCTCAGCTACAGGCACTCATTTAAACGGAGCTATGGTGAGCAGTGGAAGTCTTTTAACTTCTCAAATTAATTTCTATGAAAGTTAAGCTTGCACAGGCATGAACTGAAGCGTGCCAGACTGAGCTCGCGTTGTGAATGTATGCGGCGAGTGTAGTCGCGATTACCTCAGCTCTCATCACGAGAGCTCATCAGCTCATTTATCTCACTCCTGCAGTCAGTGCTCAGTGCTGTGAGACTCGCGCGGTGACTCACTCGTTATATTGAACACACACGTTCAGTTTTTAATTGTAGTGTCTTCTCTAACTCAGTCACAGTAATCCAGTAGCGGTGGCTGTGGGCGTGGCCTCACAGGGCAGCGAAGCATTCTGGGAATTGTAGTCTTTCATCCCCATGAGACAAAAATACATTTTCTGTCTTTTCTCAGTCTAGAAAGCACCAAATTCAAAAATAATTTCACATTTCCACTGCATTGATGACCCAGTTTAAATACAGATTCATCTTCCCAGCGCTGAAGTACCCCTTTAATGAGGAACCTCATCTGTCCAGGTCATATGTGCCACAATGCGAAAACTAGAAATACATTTTTTTTTAGGGAAAAATATAGATTTTTATACAGATTTGTACCTTCACTGTTCACTCTAAACACAAATTTTAGGTTTTTCTAAAATAATACTTTAAAAAAAACCCTTCTGCATGTGTGTGGCTTACCTGGGGAACACATGGCCCCAGGATGCACTATGGGAAGAAGGCGAGCCGGCGGAGGCAGTGTGATGCTTTGGCCAATGTTCTGCTGGGAAACCTTGGGTCCTCCATCCATGTGGATGTTACTTTGACACGCTCCACCTACCTAAGCATTGCTGAGACCATGTTCAGCCTTTGATGGAAACGGTATTCTGGTGGCTGTGGCTCTTCCAGCAGGATAATGCTCCTGACACAAAGCACAAATGCTTCAGGAATGGTTTGAGGAGCACAACAACCAGTTTGAGGCGTCGACTCGGCCTCCAGATTCCCCAGATCTCAATCCAATCGAGCATCTGTGGGATGAGCTGAACAAACAAGCCCGATCGATTATAGGGCTTAAAGGATCTGCTGCTAACATCTTGGTGCCAGATACCAAAGCACACCTTCAGGGGTCTAGAGGAGTCCATGACAGGTCAGCAAAAGAGCGACCAACACAATATTAGGAAGATGGTCATATACTCGATGGTTTTGGTGTGAAACATGACTTGGTTTAAAATGCATGATTCACAATAAAACATAAGCATAGTTTTGTCATTAAAATAAATACATAATTATTATTAAAAAGCATTAATGATTTGTTCAGATGTATTGAGTATTTTGCTCTGAGACCACAAGCTTAAGTCATGTAACATTTTTTTCATGGAAGATGAAGTCAAATATTATCAAGTTGAAAGTTTACTCCTTTTAGAATTAGGAAAATCCTTCGAAATATCACACTAATACGTCAGTGCTGAGTATGATTTTGACATTAATATGATTGTAGGGTCTCTCAGAACCCAAAATGAACATGAGGGTTAAATAGAGACATTGTAAAAATTGGATTTGGTTCCACTTTATTTTAAGGTAAAAAAATGTGTGCTTACTCATATAGTAAGTACTGAGTAATATTAACTAACTTCACATACTTACTATATGAGTTATGGTTACTTGTAATTATGTTTAATTTATTTATTGCTAAAGTAAGTTAATGTTGTTATTGCCTGTTGTCTTTACTTGCACACACCAGGTGGCGCTAGAGATTGAGGAATAGAAGCTTAAAACCATTTGTTGTCTTTCCAGATTCGAGGATTCCTGGCCAGATTTGACAACGTCCTTCCTGCAAGTTTGGCATTTGACAAATGCACTGCGTGCTCAGCAGTAGTAAGTGACCGTTTAAATGCTTTTGATTTGGCATTGAGATCAATTACACTTTGTTAAGAAAGGTTACGCCGTGCCAGAGTGAAGCACTGAGGTGCAAGACTAAAAACCAGGTTTTGTTTGTGTAATGAAATCATTTGCACTCTTGTGTAATGGTATCTCAAGCATGCTTCTTCTGCAGAAATGTGAAGTATCTGTGGATGATGCGTGTGTGTGAGAGGCCATGTGTTGTGAATTAGGCTCCTTGTTGATGTCAGAGCCGTATGTGAGTAATTAAGGCTGAATTGAAGTGTTTTTTCCCAGCGGTCACGCTGTTGTCGACGGGTTCACGTCTCATAAATCAGAGTTTGGCTGCTCAATCTCTTCTGCATGTGTGTGTGTGTGTGTGTGTGTGTGTGTGTGTGTGTGTGTGTGTGTGTGTGTGTGTGTGTGTGTGTGTGTGTGTGTGTGTGTGTGTGTGTGCTCTCCCAGTAGTTTTTTCACTCGCTCTCGCTCTTATTTAGTAGTTCTGGAGCCACTCCTTCCTTCCTCCCGAACACACACACACACACACACACACACACACACACACAGACTCGTGCGTAAACACAGAGTCTGAAGGCATACAGTGAGTTGTAACTCTTCCCTTCCCCCTCTTTCACGCTCTTTCTCTCCCAAGTTCTCTCTCGCTCTTTCAATTTTCATTTGCGCTGTAAAGACATAAAAGCCTCATAAAGTGCCTCAGATCTTCACACTTTGATGCAAGACTGTTTGGAAACTGTGTGAGGTCAATGTTTAGGGGTTTCTATCCATGTCAGTTCACCTAAAAAGACACAAAATAAAGGAGAAGTAAAGGCTGTTGGTAACACTTTATATTGAGGTTCAGTTATTAACTATTACGAAGTTGCTTATTATCATGCATATTACTAGGATATTGTCTGTTTATTAGTACTTATAAAGCTCATATTAATGCCTTATTCTGCATGATCTTATTTTACATCCCTTAATCCGACCCAATACCTAAACTTAAACGCTACAAAAACTACCTTACTAACTATTAATAAGCAGTAAATTAGGAGATTATTGAGGCTAAAGTCATAGTTAATAGTGAATATGTGTTCCTCATACTAAAGTGATACCAAACTACCTTACTAACTATTAATAAGCAGTAAATTAGGAGATTATTGAGGCTAAAGTCATAGTTAATAGTGAATATGTGTTCCCTATACTAAAGTGTCACCAAACTACCTTACTAACTATTAATAAGCAGTAAATTAGGAGATTATTGAGGCTAAAGTCATAGTTAATAGTGAATATGTGTTCCTCATACTAAAGTGATACCAAACTACCTTACTAACTATTAATAAGCAGTAAATTAGGAGATTATTGAGGCTAAAGTCATAGTTAATAGTGAATATGTGTTCCCCATACTAAAGTGACACCAAACTACCTTACTAACTATTAATAAGCAGTAAATTAGGAGATTATTGAGGCTAAAGTCATAGTTAATAGTGAATATGTGTTCCTCATACTAAAGTGACACCAAACTACCTTACTAACTATTAATAAGCAGTAAATTAGGAGATTATTGAGGCTAAAGTCATAGTTAATAGTGAATATGTGTTCCTCATACTAAAGTGACACCAAACTACCTTACTAACTATTAATAAGCAGTAAATTAGGAGATTATTGAGGCTATAGTCATAGTTAATAGTGAATATGTGTTCCCTATACTAAAGTGATACCAAACTACCTTACTAACTATTAATAAGCAGTAAATTAGGAGATTATTGAGGCTAAAGTCATAGTTAATAGTGAATATGTGTTCCTCATACTAAAGTGACACCAAACTACCTTACTAACTATTAATAAGCAGTAAATTAGGAGATTATTGAGGCTAAAGTCATAGTTAATAGTGAATATGTGTTCCCTATACTAAAGTGATACCAAACTACCTTACTAACTATTAATAAGCAGTAAATTAGGAGATTATTGAGGCTAAAGTCATAGTTAATAGTGAATATGTGTTCCTCATACTAAAGTGATACCAAACTACCTTACTAACTATTAATAAGCAGTAAATTAGGAGATTATTGAGGCTAAAGTCATAGTTAATAGTGAATATGTGTTCCTCATACTAAAGTGATACCAAACTACCTTACTAACTATTAATAAGCAGTAAATTAGGAGATTATTGAGGCTAAAGTCATAGTTAATAGTGAATATGTGTTCCCCATACTAAAGTGATACCAAACTACCTTACTAACTATTAATAAGCAGTAAATTAGGAGATTATTGGGGCTAAAGTCATAGTTAATAGTGAATATGTGTTCCTCATACTAAAGTGATACCAAACTACCTTACTAACTATTAATAAGCAGTAAATTAGGAGATTATTGGGGCTTAAGTCATAGTTAATAGTGAATATGTGTTCCCTATACTAAAGTGATACCAAACTACCTTACTAACTATTAATAAGCAGTAAATTAGGAGATTATTGAGACTAAAGTCATAGTTAATAGTGAATATGTGTTCCTCATACTAAAGTGATACCAAACTACCTTACTAACTATTAATAAGCAGTAAATTAGGAGATTATTGAGGCTAAAGTCATAGTTAATAGTGAATATGTGTTCCTCATACTAAAGTGATACCAAACTACCTTACTAACTATTAATAAGCAGTAAATTAGGAGATTATTGAGGCTAAAGTCATAGTTAATAGTGAATATGTGTTTCCTATACTAAAGTGATACCAAACTACCTTACTAACTATTAATAAGCAGTAAATTAGGAGATTATTGAGGCTAAAGTCATAGTTAATAGTGAATATGTGTTCCTCATACTAAAGTGATACCAAACTACCTTACTAACTATTAATAAGCAGTAAATTAGGAGATTATTGAGGCTAAAGTCATAGTTAATAGTGAATATGTGTTCCTCATACTAAAGTGATACCAAACTACCTTACTAACTATTAATAAGCAGTAAATTAGGAGATTATTGGGGCTAAAGTCATAGTTAATAGTGAATATGTGTTCCCCATACTAAAGTGATACCAAACTACCTTACTAACTATTAATAAGCAGTAAATTAGGAGATTATTGAGGCTAAAGTCATAGTTATTAGCGAATATGTGTTCCCTATACTAAAGTGATACCAAACTACCTTACTAACTATTAATAAGCAGTAAATTAGGAGATTATTGAGGCTAAAGTCGTAGTTAATAGTGAATATGTGTTCCTCATACTAAAGTGATACCAAACTACCTCACTAACTATTAATAAGCAGTAAATTAGGAGATTATTGAGGCTAAAGTCATAGTTAATAGTGAATATGTGTTCCTCATACTAAAGTGATACCAAACTACCTTACTAACTATTAATAAGCAGTAAATTAGGAGATTATTGAGGCTAAAGTCATAGTTAATAGTGAATATGTGTTCCCTATACTAAAGTGATACCAAACTACCTTACTAACTATTAATAAGCAGTAAATTAGGAGATTATTGAGGCTAAAGTCATAGTTAATAGTGAATATGTGTTCCCCATACTAAAGTGATACCAAACTACCTTACTAACTATTAATAAGCAGTAAATTAGGAGATTATTGAGGCTAAAGTCATAGTTAATAGTGAATATGTGTTCCCTATACTAAAGTGATACCAAACTACCTTACTAACTATTAATAAGCAGTAAATTAGGAGATTATTGAGGCTAAAGTCGTAGTTAATAGTGAATATGTGTTCCTCATACTAAAGTGATACCAAACTACCTTACTAACTATTAATAAGCAGTAAATTAGGAGATTATTGGGGCTTAAGTCATAGTTAATAGTGAATATGTGTTCCCTATACTAAAGTGATACCAAACTACCTTACTAACTATTAATAAGCAGTAAATTAGGAGATTATTGAGACTAAAGTCATAGTTAATAGTGAATATGTGTTCCTCATACTAAAGTGATACCAAACTACCTTACTAACTATTAATAAGCAGTAAATTAGGAGATTATTGAGGCTAAAGTCATAGTTAATAGTGAATATGTGTTCCTCATACTAAAGTGATACCAAACTACCTTACTAACTATTAATAAGCAGTAAATTAGGAGATTATTGAGACTAAAGTCATAGTTAATAGTGAATATGTGTTCCTCATACTAAAGTGATACCAAACTACCTTACTAACTATTAATAAGCAGTAAATTAGGAGATTATTGAGGCTAAAGTCATAGTTAATAGTGAATATGTGTTCCCCATACTAAAGTGATACCAAACTACCTTACTAACTATTAATAAGCAGTAAATTAGGAGATTATTGAGGCTAAAGTCATAGTTAATAGTGAATATGTGTTCCCTATACTAAAGTGATACCAAACTACCTTACTAACTATTAATAAGCAGTAAATTAGGAGATTATTGAGGCTAAAGTCGTAGTTAATAGTGAATATGTGTTCCTCATACTAAAGTGATACCAAACTACCTTACTAACTATTAATAAGCAGTAAATTAGGAGATTATTGGGGCTTAAGTCATAGTTAATAGTGAATATGTGTTCCCTATACTAAAGTGATACCAAACTACCTTACTAACTATTAATAAGCAGTAAATTAGGAGATTATTGAGACTAAAGTCATAGTTAATAGTGAATATGTGTTCCTCATACTAAAGTGATACCAAACTACCTTACTAACTATTAATAAGCAGTAAATTAGGAGATTATTGAGGCTAAAGTCATAGTTAATAGTGAATATGTGTTCCTCATACTAAAGTGATACCAAACTACCTTACTAACTATTAATAAGCAGTAAATTAGGAGATTATTGAGGCTAAAGTCGTAGTTAATAGTGAATATGTGTTCCTCATACTAAAGTGATACCAAACTACCTCACTAACTATTAATAAGCAGTAAATTAGGAGATTATTGAGGCTAAAGTCATAGTTAATAGTGAATATGTGTTCCTCATACTAAAGTGACACCAAACTACCTTACTAACTATTAATAAGCAGTAAATTAGGAGATTATTGAGGCTAAAGTCATAGTTAATAGTGAATATGTGTTCCTCATACTAAAGTGATACCAAACTACCTTACTAACTATTAATAAGCAGTAAATTAGGAGATTATTGAGGCTAAAGTCATAGTTAATAGTGAATATGTGTTCCTCATACTAAAGTGATACCAAACTACCTTACTAACTATTAATAAGCAGTAAATTAGGAGATTATTGAGGCTAAAGTCATAGTTAATAGTGAATATGTGTTCCTCATACTAAAGTGATACCAAACTACCTCACTAACTATTAATAAGCAGTAAATTAGGAGATTATTGAGGCTAAAGTCATAGTTAATAGTGAATATGTGTTCCTCATACTAAAGTGATACCAAACTACCTTACTAACTATTAATAAGCAGTAAATTAGGAGATTATTGAGGCTAAAGTCATAGTTAATAGTGAATATGTGTTCCTCATACTAAAGTGATACCAAACTACCTTACTAACTATTAATAAGCAGTAAATTAGGAGATTATTGAGGCTAAAGTCGTAGTTAATAGTGAATATGTGTTCCCCATACTAAAGTGATACCAAACTACCTCACTAACTATTAATAAGCAGTAAATTAGGAGATTATTGAGGCTAAAGTCGTAGTTAATAGTGAATATGTGTTCCTCATACTAAAGTGACACCAAACTACCTTACTAACTATTAATAAGCAGTAAATTAGGAGATTATTGAGGCTAAAGTCATAGTTAATAGTGAATATGTGTTCCTCATACTAAAGTGACACCAAACTACCTTACTAACTATTAATAAGCAGTAAATTAGGAGATTATTGAGGCTTAAGTCATAGTTAATAGTGAATATGTGTTCCTCATACTAAAGTGATACCAAACTACCTTACTAACTATTAATAAGCAGTTAATCAGGAGATTATTGAGGCTAAAGTCGTAGTTAATAGTGAATATGTGTTCCTCATACTAAAGTGATACCAAACTACCTTACTAACTATTAATAAGCAGTAAATTAGGAGATTATTGAGGCTAAAGTCGTAGTTAATAGTGAATATGTGTTCCTCATACTAAAGTGACACCAAACTACCTTACTAACTATTAATAAGCAGTAAATTAGGAGATTATTGAGGCTAAAGTCATAGTTAATAGTGAATATGTGTTCCCCATACTAAAGTGATACCAAACTACCTTACTAACTATTAATAAGCAGTAAATTAGGAGATTATTGGGGCTAAAGTCATAGTTAATAGTGAATATGTGTTCCCCATACTAAAGTGATACCAAACTACCTTACTAACTATTAATAAGCAGTAAATTAGGAGATTATTGAGGCTAAAGTCATAGTTAATAGTGAATATGTGTTCCCCATACTAAAGTGATACCAAACTACCTTACTAACTATTAATAAGCAGTAAATTAGGAGATTATTGAGGCTAGAGTCATAGTTAATAGTGAATATGTGTTCCTCATACTAAAGTGATACCAAACTACCTTACTAACTATTAATAAGCAGTAAATTAGGAGATTATTGAGGCTAAAGTCGTAGTTAATAGTGAATATGTGTTCCTCATACTAAAGTGACACCAAACTACCTTACTAACTATTAATAAGCAGTAAATTAGGAGATTATTGAGGCTAAAGTCATAGTTAATAGTGAATATGTGTTCCCTATACTAAAGTGATACCAAACTACCTTACTAACTATTAATAAGCAGTAAATTAGGAGATTATTGAGGCTAAAGTCATAGTTAATAGTGAATATGTGTTCCTCATACTAAAGTGATACCAAACTACCTTACTAACTATTAATAAGCAGTAAATTAGGAGATTATTGAGGCTAAAGTCATAGTTAATAGTGAATATGTGTTCCCCATACTAAAGTGATACCAAACTACCTTACTAACTATTAATAAGCAGTAAATTAGGAGATTATTGAGGCTAAAGTCGTAGTTAATAGTGAATATGTGTTCCTCATACTAAAGTGACACCAAACTACCTTACTAACTATTAATAAGCAGTAAATTAGGAGATTATTGGGGCTAAAGTCATAGTTAATAGTGAATATGTGTTCCCTATACTAAAGTGATACCAAACTACCTTACTAACTATTAATAAGCAGTAAATTAGGAGATTATTGAGGCTAAAGTCATAGTAAATAGTGAATATGTGTTCCTCATACTAAAGTGATACCAAACTACCTTACTAACTATTAATAAGCAGTAAATTAGGAGATTATTGAGGCTTAAGTCATAGTTAATAGTGAATATGTGTTCCTCATACTAAAGTGATACCAAACTACCTTACTAACTATTAATAAGCAGTAAATTAGGAGATTATTGAGGCTAAAGTCATAGTTAATAGTGAATATGTGTTCCCCATACTAAAGTGACACCAAACTACCTTACTAACTATTAATAAGCAGTAAATTAGGAGATTATTGGGGCTAAAGTCATAGTTAATAGTGAATATGTGTTCCTCATACTAAAGTGATACCAAACTACCTTACTAACTATTAATAAGCAGTAAATTAGGAGATTATTGAGGCTTAAGTCATAGTTAATAGTGAATATGTGTTCCTCATACTAAAGTGATACCAAACTACCTTACTAACTATTAATAAGCAGTAAATTAGGAGATTATTGAGGCTAAAGTCATAGTTAATAGTGAATATGTGTTCCCCATACTAAAGTGATACCAAACTACCTTACTAACTATTAATAAGCAGTAAATTAGGAGATTATTGAGGCTAAAGTCATAGTTAATAGTGAATATGTGTTCCTCATACTAAAGTGATACCAAACTACCTTACTAACTATTAATAAGCAGTAAATTAGGAGATTATTGAGGCTAAAGTCATAGTTAATAGTGAATATGTGTTCCCCATACTAAAGTGTCACCAAACTACCTTACTAACTATTAATAAGCAGTAAATTAGGAGATTATTGAGGCTAAAGTCATAGTTAATAGTGAATATGTGTTCCCCATACTAAAGTGACACCAAACTACCTTACTAACTATTAATAAGCAGTAAATTAGGAGATTATTGAGGCTAAAGTCATAGTTAATAGTGAATATGTGTTCCTCATACTAAAGTGATACCAAACTACCTTACTAACTATTAATAAGCAGTAAATTAGGAGATTATTGAGGCTTAAGTCATAGTTAATAGTGAATATGTGTTCCTCATACTAAAGTGTCACCAAACTACCTTACTAACTATTAATAAGCAGTAAATTAGGAGATTATTGAGGCTATAGTCATAGTTAATAGTGAATATGTGTTCCTCATACTAAAGTGATACCAAACTACCTTACTAACTATTAATAAGCAGTAAATTAGGAGATTATTGAGGCTTAAGTCATAGTTAATAGTGAATATGTGTTCCTCATACTAAAGTGATACCAAACTACCTTACTAACTATTAATAAGCAGTAAATTAGGAGATTATTGAGGCTTAAGTCATAGTTAATAGTGAATATGTGTTCCTCATACTAAAGTGATACCAAACTACCTTACTAACTATTAATAAGCAGTAAATTAGGAGATTATTGAGGCTAAAGTCATAGTTAATAGTGAATATGTGTTCCTCATACTAAAGTGATACCAAACTACCTTACTAACTATTAATAAGCAGTAAATTAGGAGATTATTGAGGCTAAAGTCATAGTTAATAGTGAATATGTGTTCCTCATACTAAAGTGATACCAAACTACCTTACTAACTATTAATAAGCAGTACATTAGGAGATTATTGAGGCTAAAGTCATAGTTAATAGTGAATATGTGTTCCTCATACTAAAGTGTCACCAAACTACCTTACTAACTATTAATAAGCAGTACATTAGGAGATTATTGAGGCTTAAGTCATAGTTAATAGTGAATATGTGTTCCTCATACTAAAGTGATACCAAACTACCTTACTAACTATTAATAAGCAGTAAATTAGGAGATTATTGAGGCTATAGTCATAGTTAATAGTGAATATGTGTTCCCCATACTAAAGTGATACCAAACTACCTTACTAACTATTAATAAGCAGTAAATTAGGAGATTATTGAGGCTAAAGTCATAGTTAATAGTGAATATGTGTTCCTCATACTAAAGTGATACCAAACTACCTTACTAACTATTAATAAGCAGTAAATTAGGAGATTATTGAGGCTAAAGTCGTAGTTAATAGTGAATATGTGTTCCCCATACTAAAGTGATACCAAACTACCTCACTAACTATTAATAAGCAGTAAATTAGGAGATTATTGAGGCTAAAGTCATAGTTAATAGTGAATATGTGTTCCTCATACTAAAGTGACACCAAACTACCTTACTAACTATTAATAAGCAGTAAATTAGGAGATTATTGAGGCTAAAGTCGTAGTTAATAGTGAATATGTGTTCCCCATACTAAAGTGATACCAAACTACCTCACTAACTATTAATAAGCAGTAAATTAGGAGATTATTGGGGCTAAAGTCATAGTTAATAGTGAATATGTGTTCCTCATACTAAAGTGATACCAAACTACCTTACTAACTATTAATAAGCAGTAAATTAGGAGATTATTGAGGCTTAAGTCATAGTTAATAGTGAATATGTGTTCCTCATACTAAAGTGATACCAAACTACCTTACTAACTATTAATAAGCAGTAAATTAGGAGATTATTGAGGCTTAAGTCATAGTTAATAGTGAATATGTGTTCCTCATACTAAAGTGATACCAAACTACCTTACTAACTATTA
This sequence comes from Pseudorasbora parva, assembly GCF_024679245.1. Lineage (NCBI taxonomy): Eukaryota > Metazoa > Chordata > Actinopteri > Cypriniformes > Gobionidae > Pseudorasbora > Pseudorasbora parva. The sequence goes on along the minus strand of NC_090193.1, from coordinate 1,383,689 downwards.
ATAAGCAGTAAATTAGGAGATTATTGAGGCTAAAGTCATAGTTAATAGTGAATATGTGTTCCTCATACTAAAGTGATACCAAACTACCTTACTAACTATTAATAAGCAGTAAATTAGGAGATTATTGAGGCTAAAGTCGTAGTTAATAGTGAATATGTGTTCCCCATACTAAAGTGATACCAAACTACCTCACTAACTATTAATAAGCAGTAAATTAGGAGATTATTGAGGCTAAAGTCATAGTTAATAGTGAATATGTGTTCCTCATACTAAAGTGATACCAAACTACCTTACTAACTATTAATAAGCAGTAAATTAGGAGATTATTGAGGCTTAAGTCATAGTTAATAGTGAATATGTGTTCCTCATACTAAAGTGATACCAAACTACCTTACTAACTATTAATAAGCAGTAAATTAGGAGATTATTGAGGCTTAAGTCATAGTTAATAGTGAATATGTGTTCCTCATACTAAAGTGATACCAAACTACCTTACTAACTATTAATAAGCAGTAAATTAGGAGATTATTGAGGCTAAAGTCATAGTTAATAGTGAATATGTGTTCCTCATACTAAAGTGTCACCAAACTACCTTACTAACTATTAATAAGCAGTAAATTAGGAGATTATTGAGGCTATAGTCATAGTTAATAGTGAATATGTGTTCCCCATACTAAAGTGATACCAAACTACCTTACTAACTATTAATAAGCAGTAAATTAGGAGATTATTGAGGCTAAAGTCATAGTTAATAGTGAATATGTGTTCCTCATACTAAAGTGATACCAAACTACTTTACTAACTATTAATAAGCAGTAAATTAGGAGATTATTGAGGCTAAAGTCATAGTTAATAGTGAATATGTGTTCCTCATACTAAAGTGATACCAAACTACCTTACTAACTATTAATAAGCAGTAAATTAGGAGATTATTGAGGCTAAAGTCATAGTTAATAGTGAATATGTGTTCCTCATACTAAAGTGATACCAAACTACCTTACTAACTATTAATAAGCAGTAAATTAGGAGATTATTGAGGCTAAAGTCATAGTTAATAGTGAATATGTGTTCCTCATACTAAAGTGTCACCAAACTACCTTACTAACTATTAATAAGCAGTAAATTAGGAGATTATTGAGGCTATAGTCATAGTTAATAGTGAATATGTGTTCCCCATACTAAAGTGACACCAAACTACCTTACTAACTATTAATAAGCAGTAAATTAGGAGATTATTGAGGCTTAAGTCATAGTTAATAGTGAATATGTGTTCCTCATACTAAAGTGATACCAAACTACCTTACTAACTATTAATAAGCAGTAAATTAGGAGATTATTGAGGCTAAAGTCATAGTTAATAGTGAATATGTGTTCCCCATACTAAAGTGATACCAAACTACCTTACTAACTATTAATAAGCAGTAAATTAGGAGATTATTGAGGCTAAAGTCATAGTTAATAGTGAATATGTGTTCCCCATACTAAAGTGACACCAAACTACCTTACTAACTATTAATAAGCAGTAAATTAGGAGATTATTGAGGCTTAAGTCATAGTTAATAGTGAATATGTGTTCCTCATACTAAAGTGATACCAAACTACCTTACTAACTATTAATAAGCAGTAAATTAGGAGATTATTGAGGCTATAGTCATAGTTAATAGTGAATATGTGTTCCCCATACTAAAGTGACACCAAACTACCTTACTAACTATTAATAAGCAGTAAATTAGGAGATTATTGAGGCTAAAGTCATAGTTAATAGTGAATATGTGTTCCTCATACTAAAGTGATACCAAACTACCTTACTAACTATTAATAAGCAGTAAATTAGGAGATTATTGAGGCTAAAGTCATAGTTAATAGTGAATATGTGTTCCTCATACTAAAGTGATACCAAACTACCTTACTAACTATTAATAAGCAGTAAATTAGGAGATTATTGAGGATAAAGTCATAGTTAATAGTGAATATGTGTTCCTCATACTAAAGTGATACCAAACTACTTTACTAACTATTAATAAGCAGTAAATTAGGAGATTATTGAGGCTAAAGTCATAGTTAATAGTGAATATGTGTTCCCCATACTAAAGTGTCACCAAACTACCTTACTAACTATTAATAAGCAGTAAATTAGGAGATTATTGAGGCTAAAGTCATAGTTAATAGTGAATATGTGTTCCTCATACTAAAGTGATACCAAACTACCTTACTAACTATTAATAAGCAGTAAATTAGGAGATTATTGAGGCTAAAGTCATAGTTAATAGTGAATATGTGTTCCTCATACTAAAGTGTCACCAAACTACCTTACTAACTATTAATAAGCAGTAAATTAGGAGATTATTGAGGCTAAAGTCATAGTTAATAGTGAATATGTGTTCCTCATACTAAAGTGATACCAAACTACCTTACTAACTATTAATAAGCAGTAAATTAGGAGATTATTGAGGCTAAAGTCATAGTTAATAGTGAATATGTGTTCCTCATACTAAAGTGACACCAAACTACCTTACTATCTATTAATAAGCAGTAAATTAGGAGATTATTGAGGCTAAAGTCATAGTTAATAGTGAATATGTGTTCCTCATACTAAAGTGACACCAAACTACCTTACTAACTATTAATAAGCAGTAAATTAGGAGATTATTGAGGCTAAAGTCATAGTTAATAGTGAATATGTGTTCCTCATACTAAAGTGATACCAAACTACCTTACTAACTATTAATAAGCAGTAAATTAGGAGATTATTGAGACTAAAGTCATAGTTAATAGTGAATATGTGTTCCTCATACTAAAGTGATACCAAACTACCTTACTAACTATTAATAAGCAGTAAATTAGGAGATTATTGAGGCTAAAGTCGTAGTTAATAGTGAATATGTGTTCCTCATACTAAAGTGATACCAAACTACCTTACTAACTATTAATAAGCAGTAAATTAGGAGATTATTGAGGATAAAGTCATAGTTAATAGTGAATATGTGTTCCTCATACTAAAGTGATACCAAACTACTTTACTAACTATTAATAAGCAGTAAATTAGGAGATTATTGAGGCTAAAGTCATAGTTAATAGTGAATATGTGTTCCTCATACTAAAGTGATACCAAACTACCTTACTAACTATTAATAAGCAGTAAATTAGGAGATTATTGAGGCTATAGTCATAGTTAATAGTGAATATGTGTTCCCCATACTAAAGTGATACCAAACTACCTTACTAACTATTAATAAGCAGTAAATTAGGAGATTATTGAGGCTATAGTCATAGTTAATAGTGAATATGTGTTCCCTATACTAAAGTGATACCAAACTACCTTACTAACTATTAATAAGCAGTAAATTAGGAGATTGAGGCTAAAGTCATAGTTAATAGTGAATATGTGTTCCTCATACTAAAGTGATACCAAACTACCTTACTAACTATTAATAAGCAGTAAATTAGGAGATTATTGAGGCTAAAGTCATAGTTAATAGTGAATATGTGTTCCTCATACTAAAGTGATACCAAACTACCTTACTAACTATTAATAAGCAGTAAATTAGGAGATTATTGAGGCTAAAGTCATAGTTAATAGTGAATATGTGTTCCTCATACTAAAGTGATACCAAACTACCTTACTAACTATTAATAAGCAGTAAATTAGGAGATTATTGAGGCTAAAGTCATAGTTAATAGTGAATATGTGTTCCTCATACTAAAGTGATACCAAACTACCTTACTAACTATTAATAAGCAGTAAATTAGGAGATTATTGAGGCTAAAGTCGTAGTTAATAGTGAATATGTGTTCCTCATACTAAAGTGATACCAAACTACCTTACTAACTATTAATAAGCAGTAAATTAGGAGATTATTGAGGCTAAAGTCATAGTTAATAGTGAATATGTGTTCCCTATACTAAAGTGTCACCAAACTACCTTACTAACTATTAATAAGCAGTAAATTAGGAGATTATTGAGGCTAAAGTCATAGTTAATAGTGAATATGTGTTCCTCATACTAAAGTGATACCAAACTACCTTACTAACTATTAATAAGCAGTAAATTAGGAGATTATTGAGGCTAAAGTCGTATTTAATAGTGAATATGTGTTCCTCATACTAAAGTGATACCAAACTACCTTACTAACTATTAATAAGCAGTAAATTAGGAGATTATTGAGGCTAAAGTCATAGTTAATAGTGAATATGTGTTCCTCATACTAAAGTGATACCAAACTACCTTACTAACTATTAATAAGCAGTAAATTAGGAGATTATTGGGGCTAAAGTCATAGTTAATAGTGAATATGTGTTCCTCATACTAAAGTGATACCAAACTACCTTACTAACTATTAATAAGCAGTAAATTAGGAGATTATTGAGGCTAAAGTCATAGTTAATAGTGAATATGTGTTCCCTATACTAAAGTGTCACCAAACTACCTTACTAACTATTAATAAGCAGTAAATTAGGAGATTATTGAGGCTAAAGTCATAGTTAATAGTGAATATGTGTTCCTCATACTAAAGTGATACCAAACTACCTTACTAACTATTAATAAGCAGTAAATTAGGAGATTATTGAGGCTAAAGTCGTATTTAATAGTGAATATGTGTTCCTCATACTAAAGTGATACCAAACTACCTTACTAACTATTAATAAGCAGTAAATTAGGAGATTATTGAGGCTAAAGTCATAGTTAATAGTGAATATGTGTTCCTCATACTAAAGTGATACCAAACTACCTTACTAACTATTAATAAGCAGTAAATTAGGAGATTATTGGGGCTAAAGTCATAGTTAATAGTGAATATGTGTTCCCCATACTAAAGTGATACCAAACTACCTTACTAACTATTAATAAGCAGTAAATTAGGAGATTATTGAGGCTAAAGTCATAGTTAATAGTGAATATGTGTTCCCCATACTAAAGTGATACCAAACTACCTTACTAACTATTAATAAGCAGTAAATTAGGAGATTATTGGGGCTAAAGTCATAGTTAATAGTGAATATGTGTTCCTCATACTAAAGTGATACCAAACTACCTTACTAACTATTAATAAGCAGTAAATTAGGAGATTATTGAGGCTAAAGTCATAGTTAATAGTGAATATGTGTTCCCCATACTAAAGTGATACCAAACTACCTTACTAACTATTAATAAGCAGTAAATCAGGAGATTATTGAGGCTAAAGTCATAGTTAATAGTGAATATGTGTTCCTCATACTAAAGTGTTGGGTAATTTAAACACTAACTAAACCCATGAGCTCTGAATAGACCTGTATGAAACATCCTCAGAATGCGTTCAGCTGAGTTTAATGTGATATTATGAACGCTTTACAAAGCAGCAGCAGATTTCTAAATGTTCATGAAAAAGCCTCGTGGTCAGCGGTAGATGCGATGGTTTCATTCAGGCATAGTTCGGATGTACATTACCCCAGGTCCTAGAGGAGGTCCACAACTTTTACCCATCGTCTACAAACATCTTTTCAACATCATATCGGAAGGAGTTTAGTAAACAGTGCAGATGCTTCTGTTTATTAGTTTGTTTTAAGTGGTAAATGTGTGTTTAAATCACAGGAGATAGATGGATGGACATAGATGGATGGATGGATGGATGGATGGATGGATGGATGGATGGATGGATGGATGGATGGATGGATGGATGGATGGATGGATGGATGGATGGATAGATAGGGCGCAGTATAACATGTCTTAACGCTGTATTTTTCTTCTATCCTCCCTTTATTCCACACCGCTGTCTGTGCTTTGAACGGCTCGTCTGCTTCCTGCTTCTATGAAGCCCCTCCCTCTGAAAAACGCAATGGTCTTAGATTGGTCAGATGGCCAAATGTAGTTTCCTGTATTTTGATTGGCTGAAGTGCCAAGCACAGGTTAAGGCCACGCCCCTTCCCATTACGGGCAGAAGTCACATCTGCGGAGACTAGCGAGGGTTTATGATGTCACCAACCCAGGAAGAAGCTCGTTGTAGTCCAAAGCGGCCATTTTTGTAGGCAATAAACTGCCGTAACTTTAACAGACAATAGGTGTTTCTCAATGTCAAGGATGCTTCCTTGGAAGGACTGATCCTTCCAAGTCACTTCCTTCAGAGGCTAGGCGAGGCTCCTCTTTAGCATTCGGAGAACACGTAAATGGAACAGGCTAGCAAGTGCACGTCATTGCGTCATTACGTCAGTGAAAAGGTCCGTTGGCCATCAATAACGTTATGTGTAACGTTATTTGTATATATTTTTATATCAATACAGTAGTAATTTGTACTGGCATTTAAACGTTAAACTTTACGTATATTTACTACGGTTATAACAAATGTTTGGTAACGTAAATAAAAGCATTGTGGCAATCAGAGGTGAGGGACCGTGAGAGCCGGCTGATGGAGTGATAATGAACGGCAGCTGATCGCCGCCACACCGGTCTCGGCTCACGGCAAAGTGATTGGAGTATAAATGTGGAGCGTGGAAGACGAGAGAGGACTAGGCCTGGAGTTTATGTTATGGTTTGTTTATGTTTTATTATGTGTGTGCGGGCAGTCGCCCGTGAGGGTTTTCCCCGTGTTACTTTCGTTTTGTTTATTATTTATAATAAAGTTGTTGAACGTTCGCCGGTTCCCGCCTCCTTCCTTCCCATCTACAAACCCTGATACAAGCATATTTACCCCGTTCACGCTCCGACTCCGGGAACGTCAGAAGATAGCGAAGCTGCGCGCATAGGATTGTGGGTGATTTGAGAACGCGAAGTGCGCGAAGGCTACTCATATGCATCCTTTCCTGTATATGACATATTTTTCGAACGAAGGACTCAGTCCTTGGTTGAAATTCGAGGATCCTCGACATTGGAACAGTCCTTCGTCGGATGTCGATGACGTGGCATCCTTAGAATTCTGGCTTCCGAGGATCCTTCCTTGACATTGAGAAACGCCTCATATCTCCGTTTGCAGTGAACTTTCAGCGCTGTAACTTTGCAGATACTGTTTATGCTCAAGCAGCGACATTACACACTAACTAAAGTTACACAAGTCAAATCACAGCGACATTACACACTAACTAAAGTTACACAAGTCAAATCACAGCGACATTACACACTAACTAAAGTTACACAAGTCAAATCACAGCGACATTACACACTAACTAAAGTTAAACAAGTCAAATCACAGCGACATTACACACTAACTAAAGTTACACAAGTCAAATCACAGCGACATTACACACTAACTAAAGTTAAACAAGTCAAATCACAGCGACATTACACACTAACTAAAGTTACACAAGTCAAATCACAGCGACATTACACACTAACTAAAGTTAAACAAGTCAAATCACAGCGACATTACACACTAACTAAAGTTAAACAAGTCAAATCTCATTCAACCGCCCCTTTAATGAAGCAGGAAGTGTTAAATGTGTTGATGAATGCTGTGTTGTTTATAATCTATAGTAACAGAAGCTGAGCTCATGTGACCTTCATCAGCCAGTCGTGTGTGTGCGTGATGTTAGTGATGTTGCTCTCCATCAGCTGTGAGTGTGAAACCATGGAAACCAAACACTCGTCCACAGACAAACACTTGTAAATGTGGAGACGTTGTGTCTCATCCGTCCTGAAGACAGACTGACACAAAACACACACACACACACACACACACACACACACACACACACACACACACACACACACACACACACACACACACACACACACACACACACACACACACACTAAACCTACCCATCACAGGAAACATTCTGCATTTTTACTTTCTCATAAAAACTCCTCCTGTGTGATTTATAAGCCTTTTGTAAAGTGGGGCCATGGGTAATGTCCTCATATTTCACCCTCTCCTGTAATACCTGTGTCATACCCATGGCATTATACACATTTCTGTCCTCATATGTCACAAACACACACACACACACACACACACACACACACACACACAGAGAGAGAGAGAGAGAGAGAGAGAGAGAGAGAGAGAGAGAGACATATCTACAGGCTAAAGATCACTGAGACTCAGATGAGACAGGAAGAAAACTCCCAAAACTCACACATGGCAACACACCAGAGAAAGCCCCTCAGAACACACTCGCAACAGTTACTCAGTGGATACACACCCGTGTAGCATCTTCAGTTTTCTGTTTTATTTCATTCGGGCATTAAAGTTAAATGCTATCTTTGCCCAGCGCTGAGCTCACGTCACGTGCAGAACACAGCGAGTTAAACCATCTGAGGTTATATCGGCAAGAGCAAAGCCTCCACCATCTCTTCAAACAATTACAGGGGAAGCAGTGGGAGGAGCTGGAGGAGAGCGCCGCTGTATGCAAACCAGATGTGCTGCTCACACACACACACACACACACACACACACACACACACACACACACACACACACACACACACTGCGTCAGTGATTTAATGGGCTTCATAAGTCAAAGGCTCCAGATTTAAGGAGGTCCACTCTTGGAAAACACAATTAAATCTTGTTTAGGTGCTCCTGCTGTTATGTTGCTAGGCAAGAAAGCAAGTTTATGCTCATGATCTGTTTCAAATACAGTGTGATGTTTGTTCAGAGAAGATAAATACTTTACTTTGACAGAGAAAATGATTCGTTTTTGTGGTTTATGTCTGTGTAAAAGCCTCATACAGTAGATTCGGTAAGGGTTTTAAGCAGTATGTAGTTTTAGTCCTGACTCTACTGACACACTCCCTGCAGTGGACAGTTAACCCAGTGGCGTAACTTTGCTTTGAAAAGTGGTGGGGACTCGTTTTGCTATGTGTTTGTTTAATAACCGAATATACTTTGGGACCGAGTTCAGAGTTGGAAATGGAATAGCTATACAGATAAGACGACATAATTATAAACTATAAACTGTTTCACTTGTGTGCACTCACTAACAACAAAGGCCGTGGATTGAGGGAGCAGATTATTTAGCATTCACTCACTCCAAACACTGTCTTCATAAAAATAAAAATAAAAGTTTATTAAACGCAACGTTTTTAATTTCAAAAGCATTTCTAAATTCAGTGAATATTTCAAACAAACAAAATTCCAAGCCTATATAACGAAATGGTAAAAAAAAAAAAAAATTGAGTTACCACATGCAAACACACCGCGAGCTTGAGATCTGTGTGAGCATTCGTGCTTCACTGCTCATATTATCATCATCAGCCTCCTCGACATTCACTTATAATGTTAGTCTAGTGTTCATCCCTCAAGAACAGCAATAGGGCTGGAACTGACAATTCTTTTTTACTATTAATCCTTTAGTTAACCTACTGTAACTTCTGACGTTAATCTTTCAGTGTTTTGAAACACCTGAGCCCCTTCACTAACACTCCGTTTGTCAACGGATTGCTTTTTTAAAGTCAGCATGAAATTCCTATTGTTCCCTATCCTCTATATAGTGCACTGTCTGATCGTTCCCTTTCCCCTATATAGTGCACTGTCTGATCGTCCCCTATCGCCTATATAGAGCACTGTCTGATCGTTCCCTATCCCCTATATAGTGCACTGTATGATCGTCCCCTATCGCCTATATAGAGCACTGTCTGATCGTTCCCTATCCCCTATCCCCTATATAGTGCACTGTCTGATCGTTCCCTATCCCCTATATAGAGCACTGTCTGATCGTCCCCTATCGCCTATATAGAGCACTGTCTGATCGTCCCCTATCGCCTATATAGAGCACTGTCTGATCGTTCCCTATCCCCTATCCCCTATATAGTGCACTGTCTGATCGTTCCCTATCCCCTATATAGAGCACTGTCTGATCGTCCCCTATCGCCTATATAGAGCACTGTCTGATCGTTCCCTATCCCCTATATAGTGCACTGTCTGATCGTTCCCTATCCCCTATATAGAGCACTGTCTGATCGTTCCCTATCCCCTATATAGAACACTGTCTGATCGTTCCCTATCCCCTATATAGTGCACTGTCTGATCGTTCCCTATCCCCTATATAGTGCACTGTCTGATCGTTCCCTATCCCCTATATAGAGCACTGTCTGATCGTTCCCTATCCCCTATATAGTGCACTGTCTGATCGTTCCCTATCCCCTATATAGAGCACTGTCTGATCGTTCCCTATTCCCTATATAGAACACTGTCTGATCGTTCCCTATCCCCTATATAGTGCACTGTCTGATCGTTCCCTATCCCCTATATAGTGCACTGTCTGATCGTTCCTCATTCCCTATATAGAGCACTGTCTGATCGTTCCCTATTCCCTATATAGAACACTGTCTGATCGTTCCCTATCCTCTATATAGTGCACTGTCTGATCGTTCCCTATCCCCTATAAAGAGCACTGTCTGATCGTTCCCTATCCCCTATATAGTGCACTGTCTGATCGTTCCCTATCCCCTATATAGTGCACTGTCTGATCGTTCCCTATCCCCTATTTAGATTACTGTCTGATCGTTCCCTATCCCCTATATAGTGCACTGTCTGATCGTTCCCTATCCCCTATTTAGATTACAGTCTGATCGTTCCCTATCCCCTATATAGTGCACTGTCTGATCGTTCCCTATCCCCTATATAGAGCACTGTCTGATCGTTCCCTATCCCCTATTTAGATTACAGTCTGATCGTTCCCTATCCCCTATATAGTGCACTGTCTGATCGTTCCCTATCCCCTATATAGAGCACTGTCTGATCGTTCCCTATCCCCAATTTAGATTACAGTCTGATCGTTCCCTATCCCCTATATAGTGCACTGTCTGATCGTTCCCTATCCCCTATTTAGATTACAGTCTGATCGTTCCCTATCCCCAATTTAGATTACTGTCTGATCGTTCCCTATCCCCTATATAGTGCACTGTCTGATCGTTCCCTATCCCCTATTTAGATTACAGTCTGATCGTTCCCTATCCCCTATATAGTGCACTGTCTGATTGTTCCCTATCCCCTATATAGAGCACTGTCTGATCGTTCCCTATCCCCTATTTAGATTACAGTCTGATCGTTCCCTATCCCCTATATAGTGCACTGTCTGATCGTTCCCTATCCCCTATATAGTGCACTGTCTGATCGTTCCCTATCCCCTATATAGAGCACTGTCTGATCGTTCCCTATCCCCAATTTAGATTACAGTCTGATCGTTCCCTATCCCCTATATAGAGCACTGTCTGATCGTTCCCTATCCCCTATTTAGATTACAGTCTGATCGTTCCCTATCCCCTATATAGTGCACTGTCTGATCGTTCCCTATCCCCTATATAGTGCACTGTCTGATCGTTCCCTATCCCCTATATAGTGCACTGTCTGATCGTTCCCTATCCCCTATATAGAGCACTGTCTGATCGTTCCCTATCCCCAATTTAGATTACAGTCTGATCGTTCCCTATCCCCTATATAGTGCACTGTCTGATCGTTCCCTATCCCCTATATAGTGCACTGTCTGATCGTTCCCTATCCCCTATATAGAGCACTGTCTGATCGTTCCCTATCCCCAATTTAGATTACAGTCTGATCGTTCCCTATCCCCTATATAGTGCACTGTCTGATCGTTCCCTATCCCCTATATAGAGCACTGTCTGATCGTTCCCTATCCCCAATTTAGATTACAGTCTGATCGTTCCCTATCCCCTATATAGTGCACTGTCTGATCGTTCCCTATCCCCTATATAGAGCACTGTCTGATCGTTCCCTATCCCCAATTTAGATTACAGTCTGATCGTTCCCTATCCCCTATATAGTGCACTGTCTGATCGTTCCCTATCCCCTATATAGAGCACTGTCTGATCGTTCCCTATCCCCTATATAGAGCACTGTCTGATCGTTCCCTATCCCCTATATAGTGCACTGTCTGATCGTTCCCTATCCCCTATATAGTGCACTGTCTGATCGTTCCCTATCCCCTATATAGAGCACTGTCTGATCGTTCCCTATCCCCTATATAGTGCACTGTCTGATCGTTCCCTATCCCCTATATAGTGCACTGTCTGATCGTTCCCTATCCCCTATATAGAGCACTGTCTGATCGTTCCCTATCCCCTATATAGAGCACTGTCTGATCGTTCCCTATCCCCAATTTAGATTACAGTCTGATCGTTCCCTATCCCCTATATAGAGCACTGTCTGATCGTTCCCTATCCCCAATTTAGATTACAGTCTGATCGTTCCCTATCCCCTATATAGAGCACTGTCTGATCGTTCCCTATCCCCAATTTAGATTACAGTCTGATCGTTCCCTATCCCCTATATAGAGCACTGTCTGATCGTTCCCTATCCCCTATATAGAGCACTGTCTGATCGTTCCCTATCCCCTATATAGAGCACTGTCTGATCGTTCCCTATCCCCTATATAGTGCACTGTCTGATCGTTCCCTATCCCCTATATAGAGCACTGTCTGATCGTTCCCTATCCCCTATATAGAGCACTGTCTGATCGTTCCCTATCCCCTATATAGAGCACTGTCTGATCGTTCCCTATCCCCTATATAGTGCACTGTCTGATCGTTCCCTATCCCCTATATAGTGCACTGTCTGATCGTTCCCTATCCCCTATATAGAGCACTGTCTGATCGTTCCCTATCCCCTATATAGAGCACTGTCTGATCGTTCCCTATCCCCTATATAGAGCACTGTCTGATCGTTCCCTATCCCCTATATAGTGCACTGTCTGATCGTTCCCTATCCCCTATATAGTGCACTGTCTGATCGTTCCCTATCCCCTATATAGAGCACTGTCTGATCGTTCCCTATCCCCTATATAGTGCACTGTCTGATCGTTCCCTATCCCCTATATAGAGCACTGTCTGATCGTTCCCTATCCCCAATTTAGATTACAGTCTGATCGTTCCCTATCCCCTATATAGAGCACTGTCTGATCGTTCCCTATCCCCAATTTAGATTACAGTCTGATCGTTCCCTATCCCCTATATAGAGCACTGTCTGATCGTTCCCTATCCCCTATATAGAGCACTGTCTGATCGTTCCCTATCCCCTATATAGAGCACTGTCTGATCGTTCCCTATCCCCAATTTAGATTACAGTCTGATCGTTCCTCATCCCCTATATAGTGCACTGTCTGATCGTTCCCTATCCCCTATATAGAGCACTGTCTGATCGTTCCCTATCCCCTATTTAGATTACAGTCTGATCGTTCCCTATCCCCTATATAGTGCACTGTCTGATCGTTCCCTATCCCCTATATAGAGCACTGTCTGATCGTTCCCTATCCCCAATTTAGATTACAGTCTGATCGTTCCTCATCCCCTATATAGTGCACTGTCTGATCGTTCCCTATCCCCTATATAGAGCACTGTCTGATCGTTCCCTATCCCCTATATAGTGCACTGTCTGATCGTTCCCTATCCCCTATATAGAGCACTGTCTGATCGTTCCCTATCCCCTATTTAGATTACAGTCTGATCGTTCCCTATCCCCTATATAGTGCACTGTCTGATCGTTCCCTATCCCCTATTTAGATTACAGTCTGATCGTTCCCTATCCCCTATATAGTGCACTGTCTGATCGTTCCCTATCCCCTATATAGAGCACTGTCTGATCGTTCCCTATCCCCAATTTAGATTACAGTCTGATCGTTCCTCATCCCCTATATAGTGCACTGTCTGATCGTTCCCTATCCCCTATATAGAGCACTGTCTGATCGTTCCCTATCCCCTATATAGTGCACTGTCTGATCGTTCCCTATCCCCTATATAGAGCACTGTCTGATCGTTCCCTATCCCCTATTTAGATTACAGTCTGATCGTTCCCTATCCCCTATATAGTGCACTGTCTGATCGTTCCCTATCCCCTATTTAGAGCACTGTCTATCCCCTATATGTGCTATCCCCTATATGCGCTGCAGTCTTTTTATTTTGGGTATTTCATTTATGCTCCACTTGCCAAAATGGGGTGTGTCTTGTAAAGGGTGAAATGAGAATGACTTTGTTCAGTACAGGGAGAAAAAAACCCTCAAGACTACAATGGAGGCCGTTTCAGGGAGTTCAGAAACAGTGACACCGTAGAGAGAAGAACGGGAACTTCACAGAGCTTTTTCAGGCTCAAACAGCAACTTTACACACCAAAGCAAGAACACATAGAAGGTCCACTTTAAAGGGTTAGTTCACTAAAACTGAGCCTGTGGTGTTTATCTGCTGACCCCCAGGGCATCAACATGTAGGTGTGTTTGTTTCTTCAGGAGAACACAAATGAAGATTTTTAACTCAACCGTTGCTGTGTGAGAGTCATATAATGATGTGAATGGGGAACAATTCTGGGAAACTGGCGCAATCATAGATATAAATTATGTAGATGCCTCATATCTATATCTATGATCGCGCCGGTTTGACCTCACCAGACGGAAGTAATAGCGGATGAGAACACTAGATGAGATTCGTCTGATATGAGGTATAAAAAAATAACATCAATGTGCCGTCAGGAGCAGCAGGGTTTTTGTGCATGTTGTCTAAGCATGTTTTTTTGTTTGTTTATTTTGCTCTCATAGAATCGTTACCCATTCACATGCATTATATGACTGGCACAAAAATGATACGTATACAGCTAAACGCATGTGGAAGGGGCCTTAAAAAAGCATAGTAGGCCCACTTTAAAGAACCATCTGAGTTCATGGAGTTTGGACAGATGAGCTCCGGCCTGTTCTCGAACCCTCTCTGTCAGTCAAGTCATCCATGTCTGGTTCATTGAAAGCGGACGTCACTCTCCCCTCAGCTCAACAGGGCCGCCCATTCATCCGCCCCCAGCAGAAACTCAATCTCCTCTGAGAATGAGCTGTGTGAAAGGAGCCAGTGTGATTGTGGAGGGCTGTCTGTCTGAGGAGCGTCACTGAGATGGGCCTTGAGTGCTCTCAGCCCAACAGACAGTGGTGCCAGATGTCTGTCTCTCCTTTGTGCACGGGGCACAGTGCCATGTTACCGCAGCTTCAGATTGTGTTATCAACTGTGTTTGGATGTGCACTGGCCAACAAGCCAACTGTATTAGCAGATACAAGCTTCTCGGATGTTACTGCACATCCGTATTTCACATCTGAACATGTTGAATGGGTCTGTCAACTTTTAAACTGAACAGCATTGTGTTTGATGCATGTTGAGTGTGTTTACAGTCCAGCACATATAACCAAAGTATCTTTTCAAGGAAAGCTGTTCACTCAGTCGGCCATATTTGCACTCCTCTCTATTCGAATGGGACGCCTGCTTTTACATGCTCATGAACTTTAATGCCATCCCGTTGTTAATCCGTAGGGTTTAATATGGAGTCGGCCCACCCTCTCTAACAGCTCCAGCTCTTCTGGGAAGGCTTTCCTCAAGGTTTAGGAGTGTGTTTATGGGGATTTTTGCCCATTCTTCTAGAAGCTCATTTGTGAGGTCAGGCACTGATGTTGGACGAGAAGGCCTGGCTCTCAGTCTCCGCTCTAATTCATCCCAAAGCTGTTCTATCGGGTTGAGCTCAGGACTCTGTGCAGGCCAGTCAAGTTCCTCCACACCAAACTCCTCATCCATGTCTTTATGGAGCGACGCTTTGTGCACTGGAGCGCAGTCATGCTGGGACAGGAAGGGGCCGTCCCCAAACCGATCCCACAAAGTTGGGAGCGTGAATTTTTTCCATATTGTCTTATTGAAGCATTAAAAGTTCCTTTCACTGGAGCTAAGGGGCCAACCCCTGAAAAACAACTCCACCCCATAACTCCACCCACCTCCACCAAACTTTACACTTGGCACAATGCAGTCAGGCAAGTCCCGTTCTCCTGGCGACCGCCAAACCCAGACTCGTCCATGGGATTGTCAGACTGAAGCGTGATTGGTCGCTCAGAGAACACGTCTCACTGCTTTAGAGTCCAGTGGCGGCTGCTTTACTCCACTGCATCCCACGCTTTGCATTGCTCTTGGTGATGTAAGGCTTGGATGAGTTGCTCAGCCATGGAAACCCATTCCATGAAGCTCTCTCCGCTGTTCTCGAGCTCATCTGAAGGCCACAGAAGTCTGGAGGTCTGGAGCTGTTGACTCTGCAGAAAGTTGGTGACTTCTGCGCACTGTGACCCTCAGCATGCGCTGACCCCGCTCTGGGATTTAACACTTCGTGGCTGAGTTGCTGTTGTTCCCAATGGCTTCCTCTTTGTTATAATCCCACTAACAGTTGAGCGTGGAATATTTAGTAGTGAGGAAATGTCAGGAATGGACTTATTGTCCATGAACTGTCACATAATTGTTGTTTGGTATGGTCAAATAGCATTTAAAAGCCAATGCACATGTGGAGTCCTAAGGGGCCATTCGCGCACAATGTGGTTTTCCATTCCACTCCTCTACTTTTCCATTGTTTTTCTATGCAAACATTAGATATGCACCGATCGACCGGCCTGGCCAGAAGCAGCCGATTTTCCACATACTCTGCCCCAGTGACCAACTGGTCAGTCTCACGTCTTGTTGCCATAATTTGACTAATTCCTGCAGGTTTATATAAATGGCAAAAACATAAAGCCGATTCTCAAACAAGCTTGTGAGTCGCAATGACCAAAACAAGTGGCTTACTGCGCATAATGTAAAAATGCCCATCTTGGCAAGTATTCAGTTAAACAGTCCTTTTTGGAACGTAAATAGGTGAAAAAATGTTGGTAACAGTATATTGGATCTGTGCATAAACTCTTAAAGTGACAGCAGCCATAATATTCCTGCTGCCGTCTGTCATGTTAATCAGAGAACAAAAGACAGAAAATCACTCGCTGCTCTTGACTGAATACGTTTTGTAACTTTATTTGAAAGCATTAATCTGCATTTAATTTTTACAATGAAGACTATTACTTTAATTTCTGTATTATTTCTTACCAAAAAACCTAATAAACCTAAATCTCTATTTCAATTACAATATAATTCTCTCTAATTCTATTGCATCTATTTGTGCTGTTATTTGCCTTTTGTTTATTTTTTACTGACTTTTTATGAAAATAAAATTCAGAGTTGCCAAGTCCGTGGTTTTCATGTGGAATTGGTCTACTTTAACAGTTTTGAGTTGCAATTGGGCGGGTTTTGTTGTGAAAACCTGGCAACCCCGTCAAGGGCTCTCCACTTTTTCTCCGCCTCACGAGAGAAATGTTTTGCTGACCTTTAAAGATGTGTGGAAAAGTGCAGACAGCAAAACATTGAATAATCATTTTGTCTGCGTCCATTGAATATTCCGCCGTTTTACTTCCTTTTCCAGTTAAGAATGTTTTGAGCTGTTTCGCCGGTGTACAGAGTAAATGCAAATATCGGATATGGGTCACTTTTAAAATATGATGTAAGCGGGTCGTCAAAAAAATCAGATATAGTCACCAAATGGGAAATGTGCATCAAGATTTGCAGTGTGAATGCAGCCTAATAAACATACACTAGAACGATGTCTTTAACCTTTGCAATTTCGTGTCTCACGCATGACTTGGCATTCTAAAAACATGCCGCTTACCGATTGGCTCTTTTATTTAGAAGGCGGGGCTTATTCCACCATATTGTGCATTGCACTTCCTCTCAATAATAATAATATGATTTCTCTTAAGACCCAGAACCAGACGTACTGGTCCATTTTAATGAACTGAAACCCTGAGTCCCTTTAATTAACCATCATTATTTTATATTTGACAGGTTCTTGAGAATTATGAGCGGGAAGGCTTCCAGTTCCTAGCGAAGGTCTTCAACTCATCCCATTCCTTCCTGGAGGATCTGACAGGCTTGACTTTACTCCATCAGGAGACTCAGGCGGCTGAGGTTAGACTGTCTTTATTAACCTGTGTGTTCTTGGGGTAGTCAGATTACTGATTACTATTGTGACTGCAAATAATATTCTCTCATCATGTGTGTTCATTATTAGCTGATCAGATCCATTTGCACCTATAGACTTGGAAATATGCTATGCACAGATGGTTATAGTTGAAAGAGGTTCAAGTGTTGACTGAAGCACCTAGTTCAGGATCAGACTGATTGTTCAGAGATGAGTGAATTATGATCTGTTTGCTGTCATCTCAGACACAAGCACCAAAGCTAACAGCACATTGTAGAAATATGATCATGCTGATCTTTTTAAAAAGGACAGAGGAACTCCTTTTAGTTTCAGATGAAGACAAAGGCTATTGACCCGACATATGGTATATACACTACACGATCCAGAGCTCAAAACTCGCATCAAACATGGGCAGTAAAGCCCCAAATATTCAATATCTATCTGTAAGTTTATGAAGATATCGATTGAAATTCATTGAGGGTTTCTGTTCAAGTTTAGTATTTACATGTATGCATTTATCCGACATTTATCATGTCTGTTCAGACCAAGAACGGTAAGAATGTAGTTCTGAAAATCATTCTGAATGTAAACGAACAGCAGAATCCATACCATTACAATAAAGGCTCAAAGAAACAATATTGTTGAAATCACATTTAGAAGGATTTTTCAAAAGTGCAGCTGTGTTTTATAGTTTATAGTATACTTTATAGTTATTGTGTGGACGGCACCAATTTACAATGGATGAAAAAATCAGCACAAAGCCAACAATATTTGTATACAATGCCAGATGTGATGTTAAACAGAGAGAGTGAAGGGTCTGGAAAATGACTTTGTTTCCTTGTTATGAAGGAAACACAAGGCGTTGCTCGTTCATTGAGCGTAGCTGAATCATTACCAGTGTTGGGGATAATGCATTACAAGTAACATGAGTTGTGTAATCAAATTGCTTTTTCAAGTAACTAGTAAAGTTGACACATTACTTTTAACATTTGAAACAAAATATCTGAGGTGCTTTTTCCACATTTATTTGACTGACAGGCCTCTTGTCCCCATGTTAAGAAACATTAAGAGTAAGTGCAAAGGTGTTGTGTGTGAACAGGCTGTAGTAGTCCTAAACTAAATGTGAGCATTTATCTCATTTGCACAATAAAGATTTAGTACTCAAATATCAAATGCAAAATCAGAATACAATGCAAACCTCCAATAATTAAATAAAACTGTTAAAAAAAATACATTTATGCATTAAAACAACCTTTATTGACCAATGTCTTGCTGCTAATTTTCGATGATTCGGTTAAACCAAAAGCAAAAATGTCTTAAGATGTTTTGTTTTTATTGGAGAGGTGTTCAACTTTTTTCACCTGCATCCTAGATGTGTGACGTGTGCATTTTAGACATGTGCCGATTTTCGATAATGCGATTTATCACGATAATGAATATGCACGATATTGTTATCGTGGGCACTTTAAAATATCGTAAATAATAATTTATTAACAATTTATATTTTTTTTATAATGCACTCAAGAATACTTTGC
Organism: Pseudorasbora parva; assembly: GCF_024679245.1. Lineage (NCBI taxonomy): Eukaryota > Metazoa > Chordata > Actinopteri > Cypriniformes > Gobionidae > Pseudorasbora > Pseudorasbora parva. The sequence goes on along the minus strand of NC_090193.1, from coordinate 1,364,440 downwards.
CCATCAACCGTATAAATGCTCAACACCGCTGTTCTGCATCAAAGGGACACGCGCTCAGATATAAACAAGCCCAACGTGCGTTTGCACACGACTGAACGGGTGAAGGAGACGCGCTGCTGAAGTGCCGCTCAGTGACAGCAGAGGGCGCCGATGAACTGCAGAATGCAGCCGGTTACCCCGGAAACCAGCAAACAAACAAAAAACGTGTAGTTTTTAAAACAGCCATTCGTTTTTGTAATCTCAATGTTGTTCATCACAGCACCAAATACTTAATACTTAAAGACTTAATAGGCTATTTATTTTCAATTTTAAAATTTTTTATGTTTTAATCTGGACTACAACATGCCCTAATGATTAGAACTGTTCTGATTATTTGTTATTGTTCAGTAAAACTTTGTATACGACTTCATTAGTTAACATGTTAATTCATTATTACCAAACTGACAATGAAAAATACTTATAAAGAATTAATCATTCTATGTTAATTTCTTAATTACTTTTTAATAACTTTAAAATCAAAATCAAAATAACTTTTAATGGACCTAAGATAAAACTAACAATGATCAGTATTTCTTAACCAACATTAACAAAAACATTATACTTTCTGTATCAAATGTAGCTGTTGCTCAATCTTAGTTAATGCATTAAATAATGAGACCTTATTGTAATTTGTAAGCCTACCTGTTGTTCTTTATAGCCTAATTCTTTTGCATTTTAATCTGTTTGAAAATTGTACTTTTACAGCTCTGAAAAATATCAAGAGACCACTAAACATTGATTTCTCAATGAGGCGTCTCTTAATTTTTCCAGAGCTGTATATATTTTTGGTGCATTATTGTATTTAAACATTCAGTTATTTTTGTTCTTACAAAAATAGTTCTTAAAGCTGTTATGCTATGGCAACACTTTTTTTTGCAACGTATTTCAATATCGTGATAATATCGTATATCGGGGTAAAACTTCAGCAATTAATCGCAACATGAAAAATTGATATCGGCACATGCCTAGTGCATTTGCATTTTTACTTTGGCCTGAGGTTTATTATTTAAATGTTGGTGTTAAGTGGTCTTTACATTTGCACAAAAATATAACTTTTTTTGTTATAAAAAACAAAGGTGACAAAAAGTAACGCAAAAGCAACATAGCGCATTCAAATACTGTGAAACATGCTCTTTGGGAAACGAATGGACCTTGTATATCTCTATGGATCCCTCTGTGGCGTTACAGTCGCATCTTTCGCACTATCCAGATTAGATTTGTTTTCCAATAGTCATCGCTAAAAGAAGAGCAGATTGGATGTAAGAGTTTCACGTCGCAGTGTCGTCAGCTTCCGTGATTTTAACGGGAGTGTTTGTGAGAGTTTATCCTGTCCTGCAGTTTAGCTCAGTTAGACGTTGGAACAAGAGGTGGACAAAGTACACAACTTCATTATTTTATTATGGTTGTATAAATGCACATTATGCCATCATGGTTTAAGCCAGTCAGTGACGCTCCATCAGACACACTAGCAGACGACTAACTTAAACTCATTTAAATACTTGTAGAAAAGTTACAAAGCTGCTGTCACTTTAAGGCCGAATGCACGGATCCAATACACTGATACACATCTGATATTCTCACACTGTTCACCTTCACTGAAGACAGAATCAACTTTGTTTATGTGAATCCTCCACTAAATGAGCATTTGGACATCCGTCTTCTTCCATTTTGCTCTAAACTATAAATCAGTGTTTAATAAATGCTGTGAAATCATTGAACTTCACGAGACTCTACAAGAGTGATTCCTGAAAGGCTTTCTGCAAAAACCCAAACACCTTTAAAAGAAGAAAAAAATCATCACTGACTTTCAAAGCTGCGACAGAAACGACTTTCCACTTCGAGGACCTTGATAGAAATGTAGTGGAGTAAAGAGGAGGATATTTGTCTTTCAGATGGAGTGA